>NC_056744.1:1591756018-1592056018 GCF_019279795.1 Protopterus annectens
TAGAATGATTTCCTCACCTCTGTAGACACGTGATGGTCAAAGGCTACATTATTATCTATGTGTGTCCCTAAGTCCCTGACTACTGGATCAGCTCTAAGGGGGTGTGATGTCAATATGATAGTTACCAGGGATGGATGACTTCCCAAATTTACTATTATGCATTTCTTGGCATTTAGTTTTACTCCATGGCTCAGACACCAGTTGTTTGTCTGTGTCAGCCCCTCCTGGAGAACATTTGTGTCAGTGTGAGATTCAATGACAGCTCCTAATTTGCAATCATCTGTAAATTTAGTTAGCCAAAAACCAATGACATTGGCCTTGACTTGTGAGAAGTAAATGCCAGAAAGCAGCGGTCCAAAGACTGATCGCTAAGGCTCTCCACTTGTGACTGGCCTCTTTGTAGAGGTGGACTCCCCAATTCTAACTTCCTGGGTCCTGTCTGTGAGCCAGTTGGCTATCCACCAGCTGACATAAAGGTTTGCACCTAACCTCTCGAGTTTTCAACAATGCCTGAGTGGGGTATTGTGTCAAATGCCTTGGCCAGGTCAACGTAGACAATGAGAATGATTCTGCCCTCATCCATTGCTTTAGTGACCTTCTCAAAGAAGTCCATCAGGTTGAGTAGGCATGATCTTCCCTTGATGAAACCAAACTGGGTTGGGTCCAGTGTCGGGACATTTACTATATCGCTATTGATCATCTCCATGATAATTCTTTCTATGGCTTTACATACAAGACTAGTGAGACTTATGGGTCTGTAGATAGCCTACCTTTGTGCAGAGGGATGACTGTTGCCTTTCTCCATTCATGAGGCATGAAACATGTTTGGAGGCTACAGTTAAATAGTAATTCCAGAGGCCCTGATAGGTCATGTTTCATACTATTTAGAAAGCATCCATCTGCTACAGTGTTCTTGGTATTAGAGAGAGCATTAGTAGGGGGAGTTATATTTGATGAGATTTCCTGAAAAAAATGTTGATGAGGAGAGAAGGGTAAAGTTGGAGCTGAATTTAACAGCCAGGAGGTTTGATATGTCTTCTGGCTCAGTATAGGTGGTTCCATTTACAATGAGCTCTGCACACAATTGTGTATTGCCTTTGAATTTGTGGACATAGCTAAAGAATGCGTTGTGGTTGTCCTTGGCCTGAGAGGCCAAATTTACCTCAAATTTGGCTATGGTGGACTTTATTTTTTCTCTGAGTTGTTTGTTTAGTTTGATGAGAGTGCTTTTATCCTGCTGGGTGCTACACCTCCTAATTTTTGCCATGAGCTTCTCCCTCCTGTTATATAGCCTATTAATTTTGTGATTCCAGCAGGGTGGCTTGTTTTTTGAGTTAGTTCTGTACTTCTCCTGGTGGGTACTGCTGCCTCTATGGAGCTATTAACATATTTGTACAGGGTTTCTGTCAACAGTTTTGCATAGGCAGCAGTGTTCTCAGGGTTTATGGGGGCTTGAAATGTTGCCAGATTCTTACTTAATAGCAAGAGGTTAGCCTTAGAATAATTCCTGAATATTCCAGGTTTAGCTGGGGATCAAGGTTTTATTTTTACTTGAAAGGAGGCAATTTTGTGGTCTGACCTTACCAGGGAAGGCATTACAGTAGTGGGTGTGCAGCACTCTCCTATATTAGTGAGTACCAGATCCAGTATGGTTGTACCCCTGGTTGGTGTACTGACTATCTGGTCATGGGAGTTTGTGTTTACAAAATCCAAGAATCTCTGAGCATGTATGTTTGGTGTCATATAGGATTTCCAGCGGGGTAATTAAAATCACCCATGAATATGGTATCGGGTTGGATGTTTAGTGTTTCTAATAAGTTTAAATACATGGTATAGATTTTCCAGGTCATATAGGGGGGCCTATAGCTTACAATGAAGTGGTATTGGATTTTGTGTGTGGTGCTTTGAACATGGACCAAGTCAAGTGCATTGTCCTGTTTGACCAACCTTGAAGTATATTTATCTTTGATGCAAATAGAGACACCTCCACCTTTAGTACCTGCCAGTGAAGTAACTGGCCTAAATGTGTGGAAGACATTATAACCTAGCAATGTTGGTATGCTCTCCACGGCTTTAAACTATGTCTCAGTGACTGCACAGATGTCAGCATTCTCCAGGGTAAAGAGAGCTTTTTTGTATAGACTCCTAGCATTCAGTAAGTAATACCTTTAGATTTTCATGGTTTTGATTTGCTGTGTCAGAAGTACTTTCAGTATGGCATTGCCTAAAAAAGGCACTATGGGAGAAGACAATGTTTTAGCTAATATTTGAAAGCCTAGAGAGGAGAGGTGCAGACCATCCCTGGCAAAGTAGTGTGATCTGTTGACCATCTCCTTCCATGCTGACAAATATTGCACCTCCTTAAAATGACACTAGAAACTAAGTCAGTTATTAAAATCAATCAACTTTTGTTCATATTGTGGTATTATCCTTGGAGAAGGTAAAATGCTGCTCAATGTTAGACTCATACCAGCCTGAGACTTATATTCCAAGATCACCATGATGTCTCTTTTCATATAGTCTAGGGAGGTATGTTTCAGGTCATTTACCCCCACATGGACTATGACTAAGTCATATTGGTAATTGTGGTCCAATGGCCTATGTGCCTATGTAATGTGGCATATCCTAGTCCCTGATAAGCAACTGACTGTGACTGTTTCCTTACTCAGCCTGGTAAGAAGAACATCAGTGTGTCTCATGATGGAGTCTCCAATGACTAGAATGTTGGATTGTGTGGTGGCTTGCCTTATGGGCTTAGAGGTAGAGGCTCCATGAGACGTAGCTCTAAGTGCTGATTTGGGTGTTGTTTTGAAAGAGCACATTTGGGGTTGCTGAGGGTATTCATTGTGTGTACTTCATCTAAGAGGTCTTTGTGGTTTAGGAAGGTTACTTGTACCTGAGCATATGTGGGTCAATATGTCTGGATTGAATTGTGTGTGATGCATGCAACATGTGTGCTACTGACAACATTATTGACATTAGAAGTACTTTTATGTGAGAGCTTTGCCTCCAGTGACATTGTGTAAATACAGTTCTCACATACCATATCAGTTTGTTTGAGAATTAACTGGTTGTCAGTAAACATGAGGTAATTTCTACATTGCCTCAAGATGCCTATACCCACCAAGCTGGTAACAGAGGCAGTAAGAAAGTTCATATCCATGGCAACAGACCCTTTTTTATTGATTAGACAGTTGGAGTGAGACTATCAAACACTGTCAGGAGTATCCAGTTTGCAACTATGTGGACAATGCTTGTCACTGCAAACTAGTTGCCCTAAGTGCAACCAGGTACTGGAGACATTTCAATTGTGTTTTTTCAGGAAAACTGTCACTCAAGATGTTTGTGTCTATACAGAGTACTGCCAAGCACCTGAGGGGAAACTAATACACAGACCCTGAAAATTTAAGGATGAAGTATTTACGCAGATATTCTCAAGTTAGAAACAAATCAAGCAGTACTTACTGAAAACAAATAATTAGCTTTTCAAGAAAGCTAAAATGAGTGGAATCACATGAATGGCTACTGTCTGGTTGCTACTAATGCTGGTCTCAGCACAGCTTCATTCTGTTGGGATACAATGCTCCTTTGCTTCTTCTCTCACCAGAAGCAAAATATTAGCACCAATCCCAAGAAGACAATCAGGCCATGGCCTGTTTGGTGATCCACAGTCTTGTCCCAGATGATTCAAGGGTCTGCAGGCTTGTAGCCTTTTCCTGGTAGATGCCTTGAATAGCAACCAGATCAATCAGGAATGTTTATCACAGATACTCACTCTCTAACCAGAAACAGTCAGGAATCAATGCACTCTGCTCCTTCTCTCACATGGACCAGAAGATAAACACAGATTTCAAGCTATCACCTACAAAGCAGTTATTAAGCTTTCCAGTGATAAGCAGTCTCCAGGAAATAATGTCCCTGTACTCCTTCTCTTACCAGGAGAAAACAGAAGCACTAATTCTGAAATAACTACTACTGAGAGGCAGAATGTGGGCTCTCCAATAACTGGTGGTCCTGCAATAGATGTTTAAAGGTATGATGAAAAAATGGTTTATCCTACACACTGCAGTGTGCACTAAGCAGTTTGATATGAAAGTGTGTAACTTACGTTTTAGCTGTCTGAGTGGAGAACCACTATTTTTAAAAGAGCAAGATAGACTTGAAGGGGGGGTGGGCACTTTGGTATTCAGCTACTATGGAATACAGTGGGGTGGCCAATAAATTTAAATAGTTGAAGGGGAGTGATTTCACAAAATGATAATTTTGTGCTTAAACACACCACCAGTGAAAGGAGAGAGGGAAGGAATATATGGTCAAATTAACATAAGGGGAAGGCAACTAGAAAGACAGTGGTGTTTAAGAACACAACAGTAACAGGGTGAGAGGGTGGGAAAAAATCTGTCTGACACAGGCGACATAGCTGTGGTCTCTTTTCAAATTGTAACATGCAATTAAAAGCAGAATACAAGCAAAAAGTGTAAATAAAACAAATCACAGTATACAAAACGGCAATAAAGTAGTAAAAAGTGCAAGAAATCAAAAGCAAACTAACCTTTCCCTCACAGTAAGTTGTAGCAGAGTCTGGGTGAGCTTTTCCAATCGTGTAAGTTTTCATTAATGCTTCAGTGACAACCAGGATCCCAAATAGAAAACTGTAATAAATAAAGAAACTACTGCTGTACATGCAGTCCAAACCTCTCACTTCTTGCTGTTTGTCAGTAACAAACAATGGCATTTTAACTAGCACACTGTGTTACTGTGGGGCAATCCTCATGATTTAAACAAATGATTATAATTTGCAGTAGAAAGAGTAGCCACATCAGATTGCCATTAATTCGCTCTCTTCTGTTTACTCTGGGTCTATATTATATCCTCGAACACTTAAAAAAAGCGAACGCTGATTGATCGAACTTATTTTAGCGAAACTGCAAAATATCGAAGCAGCAGAAACTCAAATTTTTTCCTAGGGAAAGAATTCAGTTGTCCGTTTCTGTTGCTTCAGTATTTTCAGTGTTATGGTGGAAAGTTACCAGTCAGATTCTGGTAAGTGTGCGATTGTGTGGATGTGAGTGTTAGGGTGAGTTAGGGTTAGGGCTCGGGTTAGGTGTGTGTGCGATTGAGTGGACATGAGGGTTAGGACGGATTTAAGTGAGTAAGGGTTAGGGAGCGGGTGAGGGAAGTGTTCGATAGTGACGGACCTTAGGGTTAGGGTTTGGGTTAAGGTAAGTGGGTAGTTAGTGGTGTGTGCATAGTTTAGTGTAGAGTTAGGTATCAGATTTTAGGCGTATGTGTGTGGATTTCTGTTTGTTTGGTGTGCTTGTGTTGTGTGTATGTGTTTTGGATCAGCAATTTTTTTCCCTGGGAAAAAAAATCGCTGATCTGACAGTTCGGGATTGTAAGCATTCGCTTAAATCAGGTCAATCAATCAGCGTTCGCTTTTTTAAGCGTTCGATGATATAATATAGATTCTTTACTCTGTTCTCATCAGTAGGTACCTGTATAGCCTAAACCTTTGACAAATAAGCTAAAACTAGCGCACTTGCTAGACCTGAGTTTGGTCACGGAAGTTTGATTGTGAAGCTATAAAGCTCTCCACAAGTCATTTAATAGGCTGTATTTAAATGAGCAATTGTTATAAGTCACTCACAGAATCAGGGAAACATAACAAAAAACTTAAAGAAACATTATAGATTATATAACCATATGGATTAAGTTCTTGCTATTGTGTGTTCATCTGACTGTCTTACTGGCCAAGCTAGACATATTCCTATTTCAGACAAGAGGAAGGAATTTAAATGATGACATACAAATTTACTTATGAATTAGCTGGGAAGGGTCTGGTCTATCAGACCCAGTATCATCAATGACCTGTGGTTAAGGAAGACAGCTTAAATACTTTTACTTAATGGTCTACAGCCACATAGTATGTATAAACTATGTCATTAGTGTACCTGTGGTTAAGCCACTCAACCATTACCATTTTATTGTCATACTTAAAGCCCTTTACAATAAAAAGTATAGGTAAGTACATAAATAGATGCATGTAAAACTAGTGTAATAATTTAACCGCTGAAAGCTTTATGGATTAAAAACAAAATATTTTCAGGATCTCCTAAAAATGGACACAGAAATGCATCTCCGTGTCATACAAAACAGAGGGTTCCCTAACATGGGTTTCTGGTAAGTAAAAACAAAAACCCCACAGTTCCAGGCACATTTTGGAAAGAACCAACAACCTTTTACTAAATGTGAGCACAATGTTGGTTAACTGATAGGGCACCAGTAGAACCTTTAAATAAAATGAGCACACACTGATTGTTTCAGACTTCGGTAAGTAATTCGGTTAGTTAGTTCCAATGTGTAATTATGTGGTTTAAATAATTAATAATGTTCTGGAATTTGATTGGAAGACAGAATATATTTAAATGACTGATTTTATATGGGTAATTGTTCTGATGAAATCTACGACTGGTAGATGAAAGTGCTTAACTTTGAATAGTCACTCATTCTATCTGCGAACCATTTTTTATTTTGTTTGGTGATTAGTCGGGGTTCACAGATCTACTTTATTTGGATTCTTAAAACAGTTATAATGTTCCAAATGGGTGTACTAAGTATTTTGTCTAGGATTTAGCAGAAAGGATTAAAGCTCTAAGCTGTTAAACTGCTTCATGTAGCCTAAGGTACAGGCTTTTATTCCTTCCTCCTCTATTTGCCGAGTGTGTGACTCTAAGCAAGTCACCAACCTGTCATTACAGCTGGGTTACTCCTACAAATGGGTGGACTGTTCTGATTAACAACTTAATTACACAAACAAAAATTCTAGGTGGTTACATCTGCACAGTCTGCAATGTGCTCAGGGTCAAAGCATCATATCCCAAAGTATATTGGTCCAATGGTCCAGTGGTAGAATCCATACCACAAATGATAATGCATAAATCCTCACAAGGAATGACATGTTTCATAATGTCGTTATTCCTTCACTTGAACTATCATGATGTCAAGACTGTCATCACATGCCCTTTAGTAAAATCAAGTCATAAGGTAGTGTATGCAAATCATGCAACATACTTATAAATTCATCTGTTCTAATCTGTCCCCTCATTTAAATAGAAAGGTAAAATTTTGGGAGGATTTCACAGCCCCATGTATAACTACAACCTCTTTAATGGCAGGACTCACCTTCTGTCTGTTAACCATCATAAATCAGGCTTGCTTAGTGTAAATACATCTGTTTATTTATTAGCCTATTTGTAATCTAACATCTCGCACTGATTTTGCTTACTAGCCATGCTTACTGAGGCTAACTCATTCCGCCCAGTGAGATTTTTCAGGACATGATGTAAGCAATGATGGAGGAGATAACTGTTCGTAGATTAATAGGTTCATAGGTAAGTGCCAGGCTAGCTGCACTTGTAGGCCATTTTAAGCCTAGTCTCCCTTTTTGTACTTGAATTAACTTATACCATTTGTTTGGAGACTGACATTACTCATCCCTTCTTCGATAATTATAAATTACCCCTAATGAGAATAAATGAAATTATACCATAGATAATTTGAGGAGACCCATGCAAGGGATAAAGTATTTAGTAGCTGCCTTTGCCAATTAGTAGTACAGGAGGTAGTCCCGGGACAAATTTTCTATTACCTATCCATGCAATCAAGTTGTGTTTAAAAATGGACAAAGATGGACTATGTTTTATGTAAATGGGGAGTCTGTTCCAGAACAACAGTATTCTCTGTGAGATATACCTGCCCCTCCAAGTCATTCTGTTGATGTTGCAGAAGAGGTTTAGATCTCTAAACCAAGGAGTTCTGATGCCATTTGACTTGCTGGTGTGAAGTTCATCAGTGTTGAGTCAACAGATACATTGTATGCCAGACACAGGTCACGTCTTAGCAGTCTGTAGGATACAGAGTATAGTGACAGGGCTTTGAGTCAGTCCATAAATGGTATGATGTTTAGACCTTTTATTCTTTTAATAAGTTATCCCCGTGGGTGTTCCAGTTGTTGCATGTGTCTGGATAAATACATTTCAAAGGGAGCATTATACTCAATGATTGGACTAACAAGGGCAGAGTAAAGGGGGACAATGACATTGTTAAATCTAGACTTCAGGACATCGTTAGATCTAGCTTCAGGCCAGTTACTTTACATTTAAGAAGATTCCTGTGGTCTACACTCTTGTGGACAAACCCTTATCAAAACCCTCTCTCCATAAGTCCGCCCAACCATTTGGAACTATGTCTGGACAATTCCCATCAGTTTCTCCTACCAGCCTGGTCAAAATGGGCATACTGAGACTGTGTAGCAACTGTCTCATGTTTACTGATAACCCTCTTCTTCTAGCACATACTTCTTCCACCTTGCAAAAAATGCATGTACATCAGTAACCTGGAGTCCATGCTCTCTCGCACCACAGTCAGTACTCCTGACAAAGAGGAGCTTGTCAGCACACACACAACACCACTCACATCACATAGCCAAGCACAACACACACACACCTATGCAATGGTCCTCAATAAAAATGTACCTAAACAGCAGAGACCTCCAAAACACACTCACAAACATTCCACACACAACACCAAACACATCATACACAGCAGACAACACACCAGTGTCTCACATACACAACCCATAATGCAAAACAATAAACCATCACAGCCCACAAGACATAACAATAAACCAGCATACTAGTCACTGGTGACACACCAATGTCCCCCTCACCAGATCTGACAAGGAGAAGGTCATGGTCAGTTGTCTGTCTGGTGCCAGAATCCACCACATTCATGCACATACTTAAGTCTCTCCTCAACAAGTACAAGTACGACTCTATCGTTGTCCATGTTGGTGTGAATGACTTGAGACGTACCTCCCTGGACTATATGAAGAGGGACATGATTGAATTATCAGAGTATGTCTTCCCTTACACAGGAGAATGACTGTAGCTGTTCTTCATTCATTTGATACAAAATTGTTTGTCATGAATGAAGATGATGGCCTTTCTCTCTGTTACATTTTGTAGAGGTGAAGGTAGAGTGAACAGACATCTGTGGTGAAGAATGCTTCCCTTTTCCTGGTTCACTCTACACAGGTAAGAGGTATGTTGAAAATAACAGCCAGTTGTGAATATAGCTGATACCCTGTTTTGGTGGTCATGACTTACACAAGGGGATATATAGCAATGATGAAACCAGTTTGTCGATATCTCATTCATGCACAGGTTAGGAGAAAGTTCACCTTCTGAATGATCCTTCCAGAGCAGATAGTGGCAGCAGAAGACAAGGTACATATATATATATATGTATATATATATATATATATATATATATATATATATATATATATATATATATATATATATATATATGTATATATATATATATATATATATATATATATATATATACTGGAGCATCACTGGGATGGTGATAACAAGGATCATACCGTTTGGTCATCATTCAGACAGAAACTCATCCTGCACTCCTAGAAAAAGCTTATCTAATTGACTAAACATGGCAGAACAGCCTTTCTAATCCAATCAGTATGTCATATCACTAAAGATACTGATTTCCAAGCTTCACCTTACATAATGTGTGATTCTGCACAAGGCATTTAACATTTCCATGGTCTGATGTTTCATTTAAATAAAATGAGTATTTTCTCAAGGTTCTATCCAATTACAGTTATTTTGCAACTATTGTAAACTCCCATTTAGCATTGCCTAGCATGATCTTTCATTACTAGTAAAGTTTTAAATGCCAAATGTAATGCATTTTATAAATAAAAGGCATATTGCAATTTTGTGCTTCATTAGTACTTATTTGTACATGCATTAGCCCACTGTGAGAGGCAAAATGTCTGACTAAGGTGTCATAGCCCAAGTTCAGAATTCAGGAAGGGTCTGAAAAAGCTGGCAAGAAGGGCACAGGTAATAGATGTAAAGTGCCTGGTGGTGTGTTCTTATTATGGAAGGTTGAGGTGGGGTGCAATGAAGTACTATTGCCCAACACAAAACAGAAAGTGAACACTATTTGGTTTAAATTGTATACACAAGTGAATTCAGGATGAGTTCTTAGAAAGAATCACATACTACTGTGGCACTGTTGCACACATGGTAGGGGTAAAGGAGAAAATGTGGGCAACCAAAGCATTAAGCATTGAAGGACATGGCTTATGTCTCTGACTCACTTTTAAGTGAGACTTGAATGACCTCTGATCTCTGTCACATTTTTGTTCTCCACATACAGGATACCATTTTAGAAATGACCCTATAGAACCAAATAACATAATACCTAAAATAATACAATCTCCAGTCCAAAAAATGAAATGGTTTCTGGATTGGATGAAGCACTGTGTCAGCCCTTTGGATTATTATAGCATTTTACTCAATATGCACAAAAGCAACCTCACAGGAGCCATATTTCTTGATTTAAAACTGCTTGTGATCTTGTAGATCACACATTATTAATCATCAACCTTGTAATTTACCTTTTAGATTACTTTTCAGGTAGAACATTCCATGTCAAAACCAGAACCTCACATTCCAGTCTCGGAGTCCCATGAGGTTCCTTTCTGGTCCTTCTGCTCTTCTCCATTTTATTCATAAACTATTTCCTGAGCTACCCTTACTCCCACTAATCTTATATGTCAATCGTAGGGTCATTTATAGATCCCTCCATATTCACCATTAAATCATATCTAAAAAATAATCTGCAACTGCTCACCCAATGGTTCAATGACAATAAATTACTTCTTAGTACCGCAAAATAAAATAAAAAATAGACCTGTCTCAATGGCACAGAGATATGGAACCCTGACTGTTACCCAGGAGGCCATTCTGACACTAGAGGTGCGGGGCAGGGTGGGTGGGAATGAATTGGTGCTAGTTTGCTTATCCTGGGAGGAAGGTTTGAGGTTTCTTCTTATATCTAGGTGCTTTCTAGTGGAGACTGGTGAGTATTTCCTAGCTGTAAAGCAGGCTACCATTCTGGTTTCAGTAGGGTGGGAGTGATTTTCAATACAGTGACACACTGCATGTCACAGTGGAGGGGGGACAAAAGCCCAAAATAAAGGACAATTTGTAAATATTACTCTAATTAATTTAGAAAGTTACTGGATCAACTGGTTTTGCATCCATATGCATTTTCTGAAGAATAAAAGGCATGAAATTCGAATGTCTGACATTACTGACCAACTGTAATCCTCAGTGGCTTACCAGAAAAAATAAACATTTTGCATGCAACAGGTCAAAGATATAAGGGAAAATCAGGGACATTCTGCAAAAATTAGAAAGAGTTGAGAAATATGCATCCCGGTGCCTGAATTTTTGTAATCACATTCATTCCTGGTGTCTGAATTCCTATAGCCAAAGTCCATTCCAGTGACTTAATCCTTATAACCACACTCTGTTTCATTGTCTAAATTCCTATGACATTCTCCAGCTCTTTATCTTAATCCTTGTAGTTTCACTCATTCCCAGAGCCTGATTCCTGCAGCCATGCTTTAACTCTGTGGCTGGATTCTTGTGGTTGCACTCAATCCCTGTGTCTGAATCTCTGCAATCACCCTCCATTCCTGTGGTTGAATCTCTGAGGCCACTCTCAATCTCATAAGCACAGAGGATTAAGTCTATAGGCTGTTAATGAGCTGTGCCCTGTAGACTGGGGTTTGATTCCTTCAGTCTCCATTTGGCTGCCGTGTGACTCAGAACAAGTCACTTAAACACACAGTGCTCCTGGGTCACTCCATAAAAGGCACACTTGTGTGCAGTGGGCTCACCTGGTTAAAAAAAATTAATAAAATATATGTCAATGCCTGAATCCATGTAGCCACAATACATCCACATGCCTGAATCCTTGTAGGCTCAGTTTCTCCTAGTGTCTAAATCCACCCATGCAGCTATACATTATCCCACTTCTTAAATTCCTGTGACCACGTACCATCCATGTACCTGAATACCTGTAGCCAGATTCACTTACAGTGCCTGACTCTGCAGATACATTCCATCTCTGTGCCTAAATCCCTGCAGTGATGCTCATTCCTTGCATTTGAATTCCTGTGACAACACTGTATCCCCGTGTTAGAATCCCTACCACCCACCATATTCCATTCCAATGACTAAATCCCCTTGGTCACATGTCATCCATATGCCAGACTGTAGTCACTCATGTCTGAATCCATACATGTAGCTACACATTATTCCAGTGCCTTAACCCCTTTTGCTGTATTTATTCCCACAGCCTGAATTCCTGAGATCATATTCCACCCCCGTACCGGAATCCTTGCAGCCATATTCACTCAAAAAACTTGAATCCCTGTAGACACTCTCCATCTCAGTATCTGAATCCTTCTAGTGTACATCTCCTTGAAGCCACACTCCATTCCATTGCCTGAATCTCTGAAGTAGCATTACTTTCTAGTACCTGAGTTCTTGTGTTCACACTCCATCTGTGTACCTAAATCCCGATAGTATAACTCACTCCCAGTGTCTGAATATCTGCAGCAACATTCCATACCAAACTGTGTCACTGTTAGCTCCATTCTCAGTGTCTGAATATCTGCAGCAACATTCCATACCAAACTGTGTCACTGTTAACTCCACTTGCCAAAGACCTGCTGGCTCTGATTTAGACAAGACTGTCAGAGAGGGTACTCAGTGCTTAATGAAGTTTGGAGTGTCCAACATCACTTGTTACCTGAAAAATATTAAAAGGGTGTATAAAGTGGCACTAAAGTTACAGGGGTTGTTTGGGACATCTAACTGAACAGGGTGCTGGCAGCTGGAATACAGACTCTGGGTGTGGTTTGCCTGACACAGCCTTTTGTGATCAATGTTCTGATAAGGTGAAAGGGTGATGCCCCTGTGACCAGAGATGTTAGCCAGGAAAATGCATGAAGTTGTAGGGACACTGTGGTTCATAGAAATGGCAGTTGAGTTTCAGACATGGGATGAGGTTCCTAGTGTTTGCAATACAGAAATGTATCTGTACATGATTAAAGCTATTAAATTCCTTGAAAACTGAGAAAAATTGTGCTAATTTAATCTGTCCTTTTTGGAGCACATACAGGTTTAACTGTAGTCATGGTTGCAGAATTCATACATTTTTTTTAAAACCTTTGCCCTATTGCCAATGGAAATAAGAGGCATATGCAGGTGTGGGTGGGAAACCATGCTGCTGCGAGAATTAGTGGTCTGGGTTCCAGCATGGCATAAGTATTAAAGCAAAGATAGTACAGAGGCACTAGCCTTATGCACAGGGGTGGGATATAGCAGCTCTGTGGTCTCACATGGTGACAATACATTTGTAGGCATAAAGATGGTACATGGCCTTACACATTCATGCAAACTCAGAGGTTCGGCTACAGAGATGTCATCGGAATTCAGTGGTTCAGTACTGAGGTGAAATGAGGCCACATGAGTTCAGGCACAGAAATACAGTGAAGCTGCAAGAATTCAGGTGGAGGGATGGTATATGCTTACAGGAATTCAGGTACAGGGATGACGTGTAGATAAAGGAATTCAGGTACAAGGACTGCATGTGGATAAAGGAAATCAGGAATAGGGATGGAGTGTGGTTACAGGAACTCAAGTACAGGGATGGAGTATAGCTACAGAAATTCAGGAATGGAGATGGAGTGTGGCTACAATGATTCAGGTACAGGCATGGTATATAACTTCAGGAATTCAGGCACAGGGATGGCATGTAGATAAAGAAATTCAGGGACAGGGATGGCATGTGGATACAGGAATTCAGGTGCAGGGATGCAGTTTGATTGCAGGAATTCAAGAACTGAGATGGAATGTGGCTACAAGGATTCAGGTACAGGAATGGAATGTGGCTACAAGAATTCAGGTAAAGGGAAGGAATGTGGCTACAGGGATTCAGGTACAGGCATGGTATATAACTTCAGGAATTCAGGCACAGGGATGGCATGTAGATAAAGGAATTCAGGGACAGGGATGGCATGTGGATACAGGAATTCAGGTGCAGGGATGCAGTTTGGTTACAGGAATTCAAGAATAGAGATGGAATGTGGCTATAAGGATTCAGGTACAGGGATGATGTGTGGCTACAATGATTCACGTACAGGGATGATGTGTGGCTACAAGGATTCAGGTACAGGGATGATGTGTGGCTACAAGGATTCAGGTACAGGGATGGGGTGTGGCTACAAAGGTGCAAGACATTGGGATCAAATGTGGATACACGGATTCAGGCACTGGGAATTTGTATGTCTACAGGGATTCAGACAGAAAAATATATTGTGGATAGAAAATTCAGGCACAGGGAATGAGTGTAGCTAAAAGGATTCGGGCTTGGCTAAAGCGATTTAAACATTGGAATGAAATGTAATATAATGGGTTTAACACTAAGTGAAGAGTGACTGAGGTGCTTAGGGTTCAGGGCTTCAGCTTAAATTGAGTCAAGTGTTTGGTCACAGGAGTGGACCCTCTTGGGGGCATTTCAAGCTCTGAGATCAGGTGGGGACACAGAGAAACAGGATTAAGGGTTGAATTTAGCTTCTTAAAGTTCAGGCTTAGAGACAGAGATCATAGAACACTGTTGGAAAAAGTCCAGTTTTAAAATAGGTAGAGGTCCCCTTGTTCAGAAGGGTTACCGAATATACAAGAGTGACAATCCCAGTAGGTGTCCTAGATGCAGAACAAACTGTAAATTGTAATGATTCCCTAGGATGCCATAGTTTGCTTCTCAAGACTAAATCAGAAATGATTGGCTATTGTATTTTAATGCATATATTTGATTTAGTTATGTCATTCCTATTATCTTTTAGCCTTAGGATATTAGAACCCCCAACCCCATATAAAAGATAAGGGTGTAAGTTTTTGCTTAAATAAATTACACAAACACAAAATTTTAGTCTGGGTTTTGTTCTCATACCAACCCTTGCAGTGAGATAGATAGTGCATATAAGGGTGTATATTACAACGTCAAACTCACAGGAGTCCAAACGTTGAAATTTCGAACCCAAATGTTCGAAATATGAAAATAGTGAAGCCACGGCACACCGATTTTTTTCCCAGGGAAAAAAATCAGTGGGCTGTTTTCGAGGCTTTGCTAGTTCCTCCACTGTGGTGCGATCTCGGAGTTGGTATATTTAAGTAGGGGGATGTGGGGGGCTTAGTACAAGTTTAAAGTGTGGTTTTTTTTTTTTTTGTACCAGAACAGCAATTTTTTTCCCCTGGGAAAAAAATTGCTGTTCTGTGTTTTCATACTTCTTGGGTTTCGAACTTCATGGTTCGATATTAGATCTAATATCGAACCATGAAGTTCGAAACCCAAGAAGTATCTGAAGTATTCAAGTATATGAAAAACTGATAAGGTCTTCCTGTACTTCGCAACTGTAATGTTCCTTTGTCCTGCCAGCTTCACCTGATATCCCCCACTGTCTGCTTGTATAAACTGATGCCCTTGCACTTGCAATCAATTAGAACTCCTGTGAGTTTGACGATGTAATATAGACCCTGTATATAAGTCTATTGTCTGTTGTAAGGGAATAAATATATATATATATATATATATATATATATATATATATATATATATATATATAAATGTGTAACTGGCTTGTAAAAGGCTATTATGGAACCATATAGCCAGCTTGCTTATAAGTATAACCCATGCATAGTATTTACACCATAAATTAGAGTTCCACAGTCTGAGAGAAATAGGAAATTATCACATATAATTTCAAAATGAAACACATTAGTGCAGCAATTTTTGGGTAAAGTAATATAAAAGTATGATGTGTCTTTCGGCTTTTTCCGGTTAGGGGTCGCCACAGCAGAACTCCATTCTGCTAGTGGTTGGTAGTTGATTTTTACGTGCTGAGTTACCAGCCCTGACGCGCAACCTTTAACGAAGGTACACCCATTCACGCATGTCTCTACGCAGAAGACACTCTAGTTGAGAATCGAACCGAACAGCGTCTTACTGCAAGGCGACAACGCTACCGCAGCACCACCACCGCGGAAAGTAATATAAAAGTATATGTGGGGAATTTAGACCAAAGAAAACAGATAAGGGATTTTTATGTGCTGGGTGCAGGTACATTCTAGTAGTTACTATTCTGACTTCATTTCTTGGCACATCATTTTTCCTTGATTCTGCACAGACATCCATAAAGGTTAATAAAAATTTGCTCCATGCATGGCAACTCCTGCCACAGACAAAAACCTGTGGAGGTGGCATTATTGTCAGGTTTAATGTTGTTGGCAGACATCACAATATGTAGTGTATCACAGCCGGGAGATACAAGGCCTTATTGTTAAACAAAGAAGGGGACAGTTTCTTAGACAATAATTTGGGGGAAGGAAGAGATGAAACAAATACTTCAAAGGGATACATATGAAAAAACTCACAATAAACAGCTCTATTCTGTGCTGATTGCTGACTTTCCTTCCTTCCTTGCCTTGTATTAACAGATGGCAAATGCCAAAGGTACTGTAAAAAGAGAGTTGTTGTGCTCTAGTGTGCAAGTGTAAGGGCATCAGTTTATACAAGCAGACAGTGGGAGATATCAGGTGAAGCTGGCAGGACAAAGGAACATTACAGTTGCAAAGTACAGGAAGACCTTATCAGTTTTTCATATAGAGAAGGCAGTAGCCATGATCTATGTAGTGCAGGGTATTACCTTCCTCCTATCCACTGCATTGTTCTCACCATGTTGGGAAGGTTTTGTAAATTTTAGGGGGGTAAGGGAGAAATCACCCTTTGTTGGGATAAGTGTAATGATGTGGTCCATGATGAGATCTTTTAAATCTCAACATAAAGCTACACCTGCTACACTGTAAAGCAGGAATGCCATGTCAGAAAAGTGTTATGGAGCCCTGTTTTTGTCATAAACAGGTTCATTTCCTCTTCAGGGCAGTGTACTGCAGGAATGCCATGTCAAGGCAGTGTTGCATGACTGTTCATCCCACTGACTGGCTAATGGGTTGCTTTCAGCAGCAGATTCAGGGAAGAAAGAAGCAGTCAACTGAAGTCATGCATACCGTAACCCTTCCTGGATAAAGCAAACTACTATGGTTGTTATCATCAGGGATGTAGCCAAGATTTTTAGAAGTGCACACCACCTCCCAGACTGTAGTGCTCCCCAGTGTATAGCCTACCATTGAGAGCATCGCATGTTTCAGGGCAAATCCTAAAATGACAGGCTTAAGTGACAAAAAAATAGCAAACCAGATTATGACATTCTGAAAAAAAAAATAAACTGTTTAACAAATTATATAATTTATAAAAATAAAATCATAGAAACATATTAGTAATTTTTAATATATAAAATCTGCTACTTCATATTGCCCATGATACTTTCAAAAAGGTATAAACTGTAATGCACATGGGACATGCCTGGTTACTTCCTTGGTTACTGGGGTAGTAATATGTGCATGTGTGTCCTGTGCATACAATATGAGCAATTATAATTAGAAGCAGTATATTTATGGGCCATAAAGATTTTTAAACTTATGCTTAATTTTCATATAAGGGAAACTATAGAAAGCAGAGCCTTCTCTAAAATGCTTAATTGTTACTGTGGTTGCAGTGTGAGATCATGTTCTGACCAGACATGAAATGCACTACCTCCACTGTGTTCTCTCATATACAATACTAATTTTTATCTTGCATTTATTGCACGCTTCTCAAATGGCTGCCACATCCACCAACAATGCAACCAGGCCAGAGGCAGAAGTCTTCAGTCATCCCATTATACAAAGTGTAAATAAACTGTGTATTCAAAGGACACTACAAATCATTCCTCTCAAGTGTACTTCATTATGAGGAATGTTCTTCATTCTGAGTCTTAAAAAGTCCATGTTCCATGCTGTTCCATATTGAAAGAGTCTGTCATGGTCACCCATCAACCACCTTTTTCCCATTTTCAACATAGGAGTGATGTGTCTATTTAACTGTTGACATGTCTCTTTCTCTCTATTCAATCCCACTGTCTTACCTTCTGCGACACACATAACTGACAGTCACAGGACTTCTCTCTCACAATCCATCCATCTCTTTGCTGGACACCCTAATTTCCTCTTGCCTTTCTCCTGTGTGACTCAAATAATCTTCACCAGATTGTCTTAAGCTTTTCTGCCAATGTGCCTGAACCAGGTCTATATTATATAAGTGAACGTAATGAATTGTGAGTGCTATATAATTGACCCACAATCCCCGAAAACCCAAAATGTTGAACATACAGCTCAACGATTGTTTTTGCAGGGAATAAATTGCTGATCTGTGAAAAAAATAAAATAAAAACAGAAAATAAAGTGAGGTGCCCCCCACACCCCCCCCCCCTACTTAAATATACCATTTCCAAGATTGCACCACAGTGGAAGAAATGGAAAAGTCCTGAAAATGGCCCAGTGATTTTTTTCCCTAGGAAAAAAAATCTCTGTTCCGTGCTTTTGGTATTTTTGCCATTTCGCATAATGATGTTCGACTAAACAGTGTTCGCAATTCATTGCATTCGCTAAAATAATAGGGACCCACCCGAACCACCATAAACTGTTTTTTTGTTTTAGCTTTTCAGCAATTGGAGCTGCTTTAGCTTCTGCTCTTATGTCTTTATTTCTTCGTTTGTCTGACAGGCTGCTTCCTATCACCCATCTCAGGCACTTTGTCATACACCACCCCGACACTCTGTGCCATTTGGCTGCAATGCTTTTGATTCTAGTTTTGATCTATTCATTCAGACCTTCCTTCTCTTCAACCATCCCTCACAGATGCTTGAAGCTGTTTGCCTGTTCCACTATTGTGTCTTCTATCTCATTTGTCAGTTTCTTCTCATTTCCACCATTTGCTGCCATTACAACTGTCTAATGTGTACACATTTTCCTCCCACGTGCCTTCAGTTTTGTATTCCATTCCACTATCTTTTGCTGAAGTTCTGAAAAGCCACATCATCTGCATACAGCAACTTTGTTGATCTCCAAACTATGGAGTGGAAGAGAATTCCATCCACAGTGCCTGACCCTAAAAGGTCAGAACGAGAACAATAATATTAGAAAAGGTACAAGACATAGAACTAACACTAGGAGGTTTCAAAGGAGAGACAAGTCCCAATTTTCAAAGCCCTGCCAGAACACAAAGAAAAGGAGCAGACCATGCCAAGCAGAGGACCTGAATAGTCTCCTGACTGCGCCAATTCAGGATTACCAATTTGCAAAAGTGGATAGCAGGATGTTTTCATTTGCCAAAATGACAACTGTAGTCCAGACTCACCCAGGAAGTTAGCAGTTTTGAGAAATGGAAATTTCCCAAAAAAGGAGGAGGAAGCAGAAATTAACCAACTCAGCCCCAAAATGGATGTCCTCACTGAACAAAGATTGATGCAGGACATTGACCAAGTCTACAAACCCTCCAGGGGAAGAAAGGAGTGCATGCAAGTAAACCCCACACCAAATGTTGCCCTAAAGCAGGGGTTAAATGGCTTCAGATTGAAGATTTACTCCTGAATCAGTAGATCCTCACCAAGCCTATGTCCCTCTTGCACCCAAGATGAAGGGTTCAAATGCAGGGTGAGCAGATAAAGGCTCTCCTCACAGCCTCTATCCTCTGTGATGCAGAAAGCAGGGCACTCCAATGGACAGCAGTAAGTCAACAGCTTAAGGTATTCATTCTGCTATCATCCAAAACCCATTCCTGGGCAAAAAGCCAGGGCAGAGCAAGCTTTCTGAAGAAATTATAAGCCAACACTAAAAGCTAGGCCACTTTAATTAGTAGGTCTTCAGGTCTTCAGGACAGGGCCCAAAGTCACCCCACCACTGAAGAAAGTCTTTCTAAAGGAATATCACCATGGAAATGAGGGGGGTATCAATGCACAAACCACCCCCATATCAGGAATGCAAGGCTGGGCAACCTGATGTCAAGACTCCTCTAAAAGAGATGCAGAGAAGCTCTACTTTAGTTAAGTGTCATCAGCAATAAGGGATTGAACATGTCTGGGGCTGGAGTGTTGCCTTACAGACCAGAGGGTAGCTAAAATGGACACCAGGAAGGAAAAGGCTTCTCAGACATTCCAGGATCCCCACCCCCACACAAGGTCCAAGAAAAGATGTGGGACTCCCATAGTGCAGGGAATCAGAAAAAAAGTATCTCCAAGTCAAGGAGAAGGTCGACAGTACTCTCATCCCCAAAAGTGAAGCAGTCTGCCTTGCCGAACAAACAATGGATTCTGAATCTGTTGCTTAAATCTAAATTGATTGAACTGGAGACCTTAGAAGGCCCCCTTCTACCAAAGTCCAAAGACGTGTGTCATCATTTACTCCTCACAATATCAGAAGTCTGGCACCAAGATGAGCAGACCTGACTGTGATTCTGGCACAGTGACGTGCATACATCAAGCTGCAAACTGTGTGCACAGCAAAAAAGAAGTGGTGGCCCAAAAAAGGAGGAAAAAAAAAACGTATGTAGCTGAAGCATAATGATGTACATCGCTGAGGGCGAACCTCCATCCCTAACCTGAGAACTCCCAGAAGAAGATGCCAGATGCTGATCAGTGGAGAGGATAAACTAAATTTTAGAACACCTCAAGGAGTATACTAGATATTAGATCCTCATTTCACACAAGTAGTGTTCCCACAAGACTTCGTAATTTTTGGGATGTCAGTCCTAGAGTATCATGGTCACAGGAGATATAAATGAACAGCAGTATGCAGGAAACAGTAATGAGCCGAAGGCAGTTTGATTACTTTCTGCGCTGCACTGCTCTTTCCTGGAATCAGTGCAATGAACAATGGCCCTTACAACATACAGGCATCACCTGTATAGAGCATATTACAGTGACATCTTCAGTGTCTCTATATATGCTTCGCATTTACAGTGGATATTGCAACCCTGTCTCAGTATAGCTCAAGGCTTTCTTGTGTTCTATTCTTGTAAAATGATGCACAGGTCTTCCATACTGTGGACATCAACATATTTTTAATTTCATTTTTTGTTTTATTTTCTTGTTTTCTTTGACTATGTAAGCCACATACACATAATTGTCTGCACCGGGAGTGATTTAATAGCGCTGTCTCATGAGCTGGCATGCTCAG
The DNA here is from genome assembly GCF_019279795.1 of Protopterus annectens. Taxonomy (NCBI): domain Eukaryota; kingdom Metazoa; phylum Chordata; order Ceratodontiformes; family Protopteridae; genus Protopterus; species Protopterus annectens. The sequence goes on from NC_056744.1 coordinate 1,591,777,081, forward strand.
ACTCAGATAGTATCAATAACAGTAATCAAACACAGCAAGATGAAAGTAGCAGTGCCTAATAACCTTCTCATCCCATGATAAACTGACATCAGTGCTTTACCAGGTATTCTGTGTTTCATCAAAAAACGGCTGATCAGAAATCACTTACACAATTGCATTTTGTTTAAATAAATATTATATATGTGAGACTGCTGGGCATCGTTTTAGGTGTTTTTCCCTTCATCACTTATGTGACAGTGGAATTAATATCTATATATATTGTTCACTATCAAAATCATAAGTACAGGTTAGACGAAAATGAGAATGTCGAACTAGAGTTGGGTAATTCCCATTTTCACCAACCTGCACTATTGCAAGTGTGTAGTTTAGCGAATGCTACTGTGTATTCACATATATATAATCAGAGTTATGACTACAGATCGCAGTACAGGGGAGATCGGGAAATTACCCTTTTCCCCACTGCAGTGTGATCTTGGAGCCAGAATATATTATTTTCAGGGGGTATGGGGGTGCAGGGGGCTTGCCCTACTGCAAAAATGAGCATTCCTGTGTTGTGCAGCACGTATGTACTGCTTAGTAGTTCAAGTTCTATTAGTGTTCAGCAAGGTGCAGGGGAAGGCATATGTCAAATAATGCCAATTCTTTGAATTTGGCATTATATTCAACATAGTCCCTGTGTTCCTCTGCTGATTTTCGGAGATGTGATTCACGCGAATGACTGTATTTTATTTTGGTGTTCATAATTTTGATAGCAAACCTAGATAGATAGATGGATAGATAGATAGATAGACAGACAGACAGACAGATAGATAGATAGATAGATAGATAGATAGATAGATAGATAGATAGATAGATAGATAGACAGATAGGTTCAGGGGGTAAGGTAGGCTTGTCCCAGTGAGGGAGTTCAGGGGAGTGGCTTCAAACTTGCAGAAGAGCTTATTTTGAGCTATCCCATTGAGTTACCTGTTATTTTATGAATGGCTGTAATCACTAAGGTCAGTTTCAAGCAATCGTCTTTCAGTCTTATACAGTGGATCAGTGTGTCCCCAAAGAATGTCCTGCACTAGATAACCAAGGAACACAGTTTGTGGCAATGTTTTTTTCAGAAATAAAGTAACTCTCTCTCTCTGAGATCTTCTGAACATGTAGGAGCACAGTGTGTAAAAATGTATACCCACCAATCTTAAGTCTCCTTTCCCTGGACACCTCCTGTACCTGTTAACACGGGTGTGCGTCCCTTACTCATATTATTCTTTTTTCCAAAGCACCTTTGCTCCAAGTAGACTAATACAGCTGTTGGAAGAACTAAATCAGCAGATCCAAAAGCAAACGCTTGCAACTGTAGTTCCCTGCTGTGTGCAATGTTCGGAAATCAAACAAACACAAGAAATCTTACATGTGTCATAAGATTGCTCCAGACTATGTTTCTTAAATGTATCTAAAAGGGCGGCATGGGAAACATCTGATGTGATTGGTGGGTGATTTAGGGTTTCCATTTGGGAGAGCTCACATTTTCTAATTGGATCTGCAGTGGAATCAGGAGTGGCCTTAGGTCAACTGGTGCCCTAGGCAAAAGGGCTTCATGTCGCCCCCCACCACATGTCGCCCCCATCCTGGTCTACGTACACCAAATAAATACTGTAAAAATGCTCCTGCTAGAGCAGCTCCTTAGGCGGCCGCCTAGTTGGCCTATGCCTAAGGCCGGCTATGAGTGGAATATCTCATTTGCATGTGAGTCCAGAGTTGCCATGTGAACTTTGGGTTGCCAAATGTCCAGCTAGGTCCCCAGATCTTCTGTTAACTAGAATTTATTACAAGTTCAAACACAAAGCAATAAATGTATTAGAGCTATAACTTCTAAATAATGTCTTAAGGCTCATTATTATTTTAAAGGTTGCCCCCACATTATCTAACTGTAGTAAAGATTTTGTTTTTTCTGTTAGGAGAAGTAATTGTTTTCTTATGATACTTGGATGAAAAGTGTAAATAAATTCAATGAATCCTCTTATATTAAAAAAGATCTGTGATCATTCCGCTAGAGCGAATAATTCCCTACTTTTACTGGCAGGGTGAAGTTGCTATCATTCTACGTTTCTTATGCTTTACTGTTGTGGACCCAGATCTTTCCTGCCAAACCTCTATGGCTGTTCTGCAATGGTGTCTATCTACAATAGCTAGAATGGATGATACCTTCGCCCTTAATTTGCAAATGTAGGTGTTAAAGTAGCTGTCCTTGTCTTTAAATTGTGTGATACAAATGGCTTGATTTTACAGGGCTTGTGAAAAAAAAACCTGCATACTGAGTGATGCAGTTACAGTATTGAATATCTAACTCAAATAACCACAAGTTCCCCCTTTTCAGCCAAAGTAATGGCAGAGCAACTTCCTATATGGGACAGTCACTGAGAACAAGTGCACAGAAGAAGGCCCTGTGGCCACAATGACCTGTACCAACTTTGCTTTTTCTGGACACAGGATTACCACCTTAATGGCCGCATATACTCAGGTCACAGGTCAACCACTGGGACCAAGAGAACATGCAGAATAGCAAACTCCAGTAATGGACTTGTCACTTCTTACATTAGTGGGTTCTGTTTGTAAACAAACAATTGGATTATTGTCTTATAACAGAAATGTTTTAGGTTGATTAGGTTCATAGGTTCATAGGATGATACTAGGCTATAGGCCCGGAGGCCCTTATAAGCCTACCCAAGAATTTCACCCATGTTCCCACAAAGCCAGCACCTGTTTCCCCTGTCCAGCAGGGACACAGGTGGGATCCCAGGGATGTATTTTCTGTTTCCCATCCAGTCATCCAGGTTCATCTTAAAGAGGGCTAAAGAAGTACTCTGCTTGACATGGAGAGGGAATCTATTTCACAGATGGGGGAGTCTTTGGGACACAATTCTATCCCATCAACAAGTTCTATTAATGTCGCAGACCAGGCTGAGGTCTTGCATGTGGGTTGCGTGAGTAGATTTTAACTTACAGATATGCACCAACTCCATCAAGGCTAGGTGAGATGGCCTTGTATGCCAGACAAAGGTCACCTTTGAGCAGTTTGTATGAGGCTGAGTAGACTGACAGGGCTTTTAGCCTATTTCTATAGCATATGTGTTTGAGACCCTGGATTTTCCTGGTCAGGAACCTCTGTGGTCTCTCCAGCTGCTGCATGTGCTTGGCAAGGTACATGCCAAAGGGGACATTGTATTCGATAATGGGTCTGATAAGGGAAGAATACAGGGATGTTATGACCTCCTTGTTCCTGGATGAAATACCCTCATTTATGAGGTGGGTCATGTAGAAAGCCTTCTGTACAATGCAGGCAACGTGGTGGTCAAAAGTCAGGTTGCTATCAATGTGGGTGCCCAAGTCCCTCACAACTGATTGTGTGCTTAGTACATTGTTATTAATGTGATCATTAGTGGGGATGCCATTTTCCCCAAAGAGGATAGTGATGCATTTCTTAGCATTCATTTTGAGGCCATGCTTTTGGCACCAGTCATTAGTTTGGGTAAGGCCCTCTTGTAGGATGTTCATCGCTCATTATGTGTCTACTACTAGAGGTGGCTTCCCCTATTTTCACTGAGTGGGTTCTATCAGTGAGCCAGTTAGCTACCCATCTGGTAACATATGGGTTGATGCCTAGCTGGGAGAGTTTATCTATTATGCCCGAGTGGGGAATAGTGTCAAACATTTTGGCTAGGTCAAGGCAGGCGGTGTGCACCGTCTTCTCCTCATCCATGGTTTTGGTGACTGTTTCAAAGAAGTTGACCAAGTTTAACATGGATGATCTCCCTTAGACAAAACCAAACTGTGTGGGGTGAAGCTTTTTGGCGGTTGCCAGTGTCCTTTTTTATAAGGTCCATGATAATGCATTCCATGGCCTTGCAGATCAGGCTTGTTAGATATTATACTCATCTGCTTCATGTTGCATTGTTGATAATTTTAACCATCCTAATTCAAGCCATGTCTTGCAGTAATTACAGCACTTTTTCAGTCTTGGTAATGCTGATATTTTTTCCATTCAAATGCTTGCTGTCACATAAAAGAGAGAGTGAATCAGTTAAAGCCAATCACAAGTGCGAATTTTTATCATTTTTTCCTTGTAACGGATTAATAACCTCAGGCTGCCATAACTTGTATCATTACTCTCACTGCGTGATCTGCAATAGCCACCCAGAATCCTGATAATCTAAGTTATATTGTAACATTTGGATACATATGAGGAAAACACTGTTTCACAATGTTTATTATTTGTTCTATCAACTTAGGCAAGATATATCTTAGATTTGTGAAATCTAAATGGGGACTACCAATCATAGTATTATTGTCTTCAGTGACAGACATTTGTTTGGATGATGAAGTCTACTTTGGGTCAGTTTAATTTGACTGAATTATTGAAGTTGGGGAATTCCAACCAGTTAATGTTAATGGACTGAGTGGTAGGCACTGATGGGTTTTACTCAGAAAAATGGTTGCAAATTTTACTATTTTATTATGGCATTGTTCCAATTTTGTTAAAAGGGAGGAGCTGATATTTCTGAGTAGAGGAGAGGCATAGCAGACAGTTATCAATATATATGAGAAGTCAGTGGCCTTTCTAGGTTCAATGGAAACATAGGCTTGTAGTGCAAAAGTATTTAGTGACTGCATGCTGGGAGCAGATTAGAGTGGAGTCCTGACCCAGAGAACCTTGTATCACTGCAGTATGAAGATTGTTTATAAAAATATTGAAGAGGAAAGGACATAGGACTTAAAGTTCAGCCATGCATCTCAATGTCTCAGTGCAAGAAATCTGGCCAGTGCTAAAAATAATGTGGGGACAAAGGCCCAAAAATAGGGACAGATTTTAAATATTGCTTCTATAAACATAGAAAGTTGCTAGAATGACAGATGTGTCATTATTATATATTTTCTGAAGTCTGAAACTCAAATATCTGTCTTTATTTAGTATTATTTAGTGATGTCTGTCCTCAATGATTTGCCAAAAAATGCAAATTTCATGAGGAACAGACCAAAAATAAAAGGTAAAAATCTGAACAGTTGATTGGTATGAATTGACCCCTGAGGGAAAATAATGGCAGTGGGTAGGTAGGATGAGAAGAATATCTGCCATCTGACACATTGTCTCTAAGGAAAAGTTTTTAAACCACGTTAGGGAACAAGTTGAGAGATGTAGGGAGTATAACATTTGTAGTAGTTTAACATGGTTGACTGTATCAAATGTTTTTGATAAATTTGGGAATATGAAAGACACTAGTCTACCTTTACCCCTAAGTTGATTTATTATGTTGTGGAAGGACAGAAGAGCTGTAGTGGTGCTTTGTGAAAGACAAAAGCCATGTTGGATGGGAGATAGACGTTGGGAATGCGTACATATTTCAAGTATTTTTGGCAAGGGAGAGTATGGCTATTGGTCAATAGTCTAGTAATTTAACTGATTTTCCTCCTTTCTGTTGTGGGATAATGTATGTTTTTTCCACACTTTGGGTACATATGATTCTAATACGGACCTATTTATTAGTAACGATATGGGGTAGGGGCACGACATCTATGGCAGATTGTTGGTTTTCAGCAGGAAGGTGGTCAGCTGCTAGTTTACAGTTGTGATAGCGTTTTTTGTATTGTTTTATAGTTAGGACTACTTGAATAGAAAGTGTCATGGTACTTTTCTGAATTAACTAAAGGGCATCTAATGGATCATATGCTAGATTCTTTAGGGCTACAGATGTTATTTGGATGGAGTTGGGGAGCTGAATGGCTGAGCAATGTTTTGATTTGTTTCATTTGGTAGGGAATTTGTTTGTGTGGCTCTTTCAGGTTTCAGGAGGTTTTTTATTGCTGCCCAATAACTTTTTTGAGTTAGAAAGGTTAATATTTTGAAGGTCATTGAAGAAAGATTTTCTTGTGAGTTTGGATGAGTTTCTTGGAGAGATTTTTAGTTCTCTATATGTCTGGTGGGAAGTTTTAGATTTGACTTTATACCATTGTTTCCATGTGTTATCTATTCCTGGCATTAACTGTTTGGCGCTTCTAGTATACCACGGGGGTTGTATTAGATCTGACATGTTTTTTTTTTCTTAGTGTTGCCTGACTACTAAAAACTGATAGAAAATAAAATTAAAAATTTTCAACTGCTTGATCTAGATTTAAGATTTTCATTGAAAACCTATTGTTTTGCATAAGATTTAGTGTAAAGGAAGTTAAACTTAAATTTGGGAAATTTTGAACTACATTTTAGAGATGTTTTTATAGCTTTTGATTCATTGTTGAATGGCATATGTGGGATTGTGATCATGTAGGAATCTTCAAGTGAGCATGTTGCTGAGACTTTGCCATGGGAATTACTTACTATCCAGTTGAAAGCTTTTTTATTGACTCTAGTAGGGGACTTAATTGATCAAGTAAAGTTGTATGAGTTGATGGGGTTAGAGTCTTCATTTTGTGCAATCCCTTTTTTGTCAAACTCACTGAGTACGATAGCTTTTTTGGGTGATATTATTTGTGGTCCATGATTGTTTATTTTCCATTATGGAGGAATTGGTATTTGGTGGGATGTAGATTGCAATTAAGCTTTAGAAACATAAGCAAAATGTCAGCTTTCCCTCATCCAAACTTCCAAAACAAAAATAACCTCAGGTGTAAAACCAATTGACTTAAACAAGAAAAAAACCTTCACAAAATAACAAGCTTGAGTGTTATTTTTTGCAGAAATGTTCAGTTTGTCAAATTTGGGCATTGTATGTGGGTTGATATAGAGCTCTAAGGTGTTAGAATTATTTGGTGATAGAGGGATGTATGATTGAGTAACCCAGGGTTTGGGTATATATCTACACAGAGATATAGGAGTAAAGTACTGATAAGGATATGATGGCAGCATTTTTTTGATTTTGTGTGTAATTAGATATTCTTTTATGATACAAGCATTTTGAAAGGGAACACAACACATAAGTTGAAGTTGGATATCATTGTATGTATTGTTTTGCAATGTTATGCATTGCAATTTTTAAAGTCAGTTATTTTGCAATATTTAGTAAGTTACATATGATATAGAAATAATGCTACTAAATGTGATATCATTGCCAAGAATCCCACCTTCTTATTAGAAATTAAGACAAAAGATATGAAGTGGGCTTTATTAAACAAGTGTTTGGACTCATTTAAAATTATCACTCATGCTCTCAATGCAGAAATACTGTCAATAAAGGTCTACGTCCTTTCCAGTAAATCATCATGAGATACAAATCAAAAGTATAGTTCCATATAAGGCTTGAAAGACTGCTATAGTAAAAAGGCTAAATGTAATGCTTTTTTGGGATCATCATGTGATATTGCTTAGCTACATCGCTGGAAAGACCCAATTAAATGTCATCAAAGACTGGACAGTAGCTGCATAGAAGGCAAGTCTCCTCCTTTCTTTAATCTTTACTTTTGTTTTTGGAATTTTATACACTCACTAGTTATTTATTTATTGAGTCTGCTTCAAGTCTTTGCCAGATTAACATTAATGTTAGTACTGTTGGTGAGCCAGACAGGAGAACCTGACACATACATCAGTATTATTAGGACAATGAGTACTAGAGGAAAACAACTAAAGAAAAATTAATTAGTCAGAATTCTTATCCAGTGCTAAGGGATCTCATTCTTCATCATGAGATAAAATCACTGACTGTCATTGATAATAGACTTCAAGGCAAAACGTCCCTTCTAAAGACATTGTGAGAGCCAAATTGTGTACATAAAATTTTAATAGCTATATTCATGTGATTCCATTTCAAAACCCCAACTAGTTAGATTAAGTCTAAGACGTATTTGATTTCAAGATATAATTATTTTATGTAGTACAGTATAAAAGTGCCCAGTTCCTTGGATTAGCTTACTTTAAAGCATATCATCATTCAAGCTTACTTGGGAGGGGTAAGTCATCCAGTATGACTTATTCTATGAAGAATAGTTCATGGAGAGGAAAGTCTCTTAGATTAACTTTAAAGCATGAAGCCATGATGCATATGTTAGATACAACTAACTTACTTTATCAACATATATTTCTGTAAATTTCAGGAATTTGAAACCGCACGGTATAATAAAGTTTATCTAGGCATATGATTTGAATATAAGGATTGAAGTAGATTGTCGTAAGCTGTGTACTCGTAAATTATTTTACCTGTTTTTTTCTCACATTTTTTTTTCCTCTCTCTCTTTTGCCTACCTTGACACAGAACTACCTGAAATTTGAGATTACATTCCTCCAACTTACAGATTTAAATTTGCCTTAATGCTTTGGTTCTTTTAGCTAACAAATCATTACTGAAAAAAATTTTCAAAAATGTATAACCAATTTTCTCTTTAAATGTCTATTTCTGTGACTTGGATACAGTATAAGTAAGAAATAGTTAAAGCAATACTGCCACATGGGAATGACATTTATGTTGACACAATACCTCACTCAGGCATTGTTGACAGTTTCAAAAGGTTAGCTGTAAATCCTTATGTCACCCAGTTGATAACCAGCTGGCTAAAAGGTAGGACCCAGGAAGTTAGAACTGGGAAGTCCACCTCTACAAAGAGGCCAGTCACCAGTGGAGTCCATCAGGATCAGATCTGGGTCTGCTTCTTTTTGGCATCTACTTCTCTAAAGTCAAGGTCAATGTTAAGGGCTTTGGCTGACCAGATTTAGAGATGGTTGCAAATTAAGAGCATCATAGAATAACCCACTTACACTAATGTTCTCCAGGAAGGGCTGACACAGATGAATAACTGGTGCCAAAGCCATGAACTAAAACAAAATGCTATGAAATGCATAATAGTGTCCTTTGGGAAGTGAGCCACTCATGGTACCTATCGTAATGATAAAACATCTCCAAGAGTGAACTAAGTAGTCAGGAACTTGGAGACTCATCTGTCACCATCATGTGTCATGGTAGTGAAGAAATCATTCTCTTTTGTGCAACTTATAAAACAAGGTATGGTATATATATCCAAGGAAGTTATTGTTCCACTGTATTCAGCAATCATCAGCTCTATCATTGAGTATAATGCCCCTTTGGTATGTAAAGGACTAGTTTAATAAGCGCTTTCAGTGGAGCAAATACTTCACCTTCTTCAGATACGAACAAACCAATTAACGACGTATATATACGTTCACAAAAAGTTAATCAATTAGTTAATGGAGTTCAATTACAGTCGTTATGACAATATAAAAAAAACAGTATACATAAAAAGAAATATCATTCCACCTCCTAAAACTCCATAATATATACTTAATCAAAAATCCAAAATACTGTTAAAATACTTTAAAAGACCAAAAGCATTTCACAAGAATGGATTAACTTTTTTTCAAATGGTCTAACTTTTGCTCCTAGTAGAAAAATGGACTTGGTTAAAACGGTTATAGATTTAAAAATCTTTGTTCGTAAGTTAAATTTGAATGTGCTACTAGGTGACAATTCACTTTTGGTTAATTCAAAAAGAGTTTCTAGTGTCTTCTATCCACCCTTACATCCTAATTTGAGTTTATTTGAAAGAATGTGTGAAGTAGATTTAAGAGCGACACACAAAGCCAAAAACAACTACGTTAACAGCCATATTAATACTAAGCCATTTGAGTACGAATTTATTCATCTACTAAACACATGTGATATACGTGCAATGAAACCTGATAAGGGTGAGAGACTGGTCCTTATGGATCATAAATCATACGTTGATTGTATGAGAAAACATTTAGAAACTGACGTTTATAAGAAAATTTCAATCAATGAGCTTAATATGGCTGACAGGAAAATCAAAAATACTTTAGAGGATTTGTTTCTGGAGTCATACACTGACGTTGATTTACATCAATATTTATTAATGTTAGCTCCAAAGGTACCAGCCTTTTTTGGCATTCCTAAATTACATAAGTCAATTGCCAACCCACCTTTTAGACCCATTGTTGGTGGACGAGGGTCGGTTACATATGCATGCGCTAAACATGTGGATAATTTGTTGAAGCCTTTTATTGAAAATGAACCACAAATTTGTAAGGATTCATGGGCTTTTTTACAAAGCATCAACAACTTAGAGTACCAAACTGATTCATGCTTTGTGACAATAGATGTAAAAGATCTTTACACTGTTATACCTCAGAATTTAGGTATTGAGTGGATTAGGGACTTTTTGTTGATCAGAAAGGTCCCAGAGGACACCATTTATCTTATAGAAACTTTGTTAGAATTGGTTTTGTCTAACAACTTTTTGGCCTTTGAGGGTGACTTTTTCTTGCAGAGGTCCAGTGTAGCCATGGGCTCTCCATGTGGGGGTAGTTTCGCTAATGTTATCATGGCACACTGGGAGAACACACTACTTTTTACCCATCCGATGTTTAAAGAGCATGTCACCTGGTACACTAGGTACCAGGATGACATGTTCATCATTTGGAAAGGTCCAAAAACTTTGGTCCCCTCTTTTACAGCAAGTATTACTAAGTTGACAGAATTCTTACAGTTTACTTATCAAGCGGAAGAAAATTGTATTAATTTTCTTGATATTTTACTTATGAAAGATAGGATGAACCTTAAGTATAAAAGTAAGATATTTAGGAAACCTATGTACTCCAATGCCTTCCTACATTACAGTAGTTGCCACCCTTTTCATCATAAAAAGGCAGTTATAAAAGGCCAGATGGTGAGGGCGGCAAGGATGGTTACTGAGTTTCTCGAGTTTGAAGAAGAATGTCAAAACTTAGAGTAAATGTTTGTCAACAGGGGTTACCCCATTAACCTTATTACACAGATTAAGGGTGAAGTGACATTGAAACGACATATGGGGCATTTTAAACCATTATTAGGTGTACCAATTTTAAATGTGGTCCCATTGGATGTAGAACAGGGCAACAGTTTTTCTTCTATTAGTAATAAAATTTACAAGACTAGTTTCTTGTGTACTTTTTCCATCGATTATGAATTTATCAGGCATATTTTGAATAAAAATTGGAGGGTTATTATGGAAGATCCAACCCTCTGTAATAAGTTAGGTTTGCAAACCAAGATTATGTATAGAAGAAATTTTAATCTTAAGGCATTATTAGAAAAAAAGAAGAAACCACAAATTAACGGACCTCGAGGAATGTTTAAGTGTGGGGCATGTGTGCAATGTAAACTAATTTTAGTAAAAAAAGAAGTGGTGATTAATGACAAACTTTATGACATTAGGGGTAGATTTAATTGTGAGTCCAAAGGAGTTGTATACGCTGCTGTATGTGACCAGTGTACTGCCTTTTACATAGGCAAAACAGAAAGAAAGATTAAACAGCGTACTATGAGCATAGTTATGCCATTAGTAAAAGGGACACGAACAATGCCTTAGTGAAACATGTATTAGAACACCCGGACCATCTCTTTAAATTTGTCATTTTACATTGCAGACTAAATGACCCAAAGGGTGGCCCTTGGCAACTTTTGTTGGAGATTGACGAGTTAATGTTTTAGATAAGGACAGCTGCATATGTATTCCCTGGTCTTAATGAACAGTTTTCCATCAAATGTGTTCTTAAACTGTTAGCCTTGAGGCGATAAAATACAACAAGTTATAGAATAACACACATAAATACACAAACTATGGACAATTTAACATTACTTAAAATAGTTAAATGTTGTGTAGGACCTAGGTGAGTCCTGTTTTGCTTTATGTTCTTTTGTTTTTCACCAGTTTAGCTTAATTTCTTTAGAGCTGCTGCTTTTGGTCTTTTAAAGTATTTTAACAGTATTTTGGATTTTTGATTAAGTATATATTATGGAGTTTTAGGAGGTGGAATGATATTTCTTTTTATGTATACTGTTTTTTTTTATATTGTCATAACGACTGTAATTGAACTCCATTAACTAATTGATTAACTTTTTGTGAACGTATATATACGTCGTTAATTGGTTTGTTTGTGTCAGAAGAAGGTGAAGTATTTCCTCCACCGAAAGCGCTTATTAAACTAGTCCTTTACAAGTTGCCAGCTCTTATCAGTTTTATTTCGCCTTTTTTTTCAACAGTTTTAGTGTTTCTTTGTTGTGCCCTTTGGTATGTACCTAATCAAGCACATACAACAACTGGAACATCCACAGAGGTTCCTCACTAAAAGAATACAGAGTATAAACAACATGTCCTATGCAGACAGCCTCAAAGCCCTGTCCCTGCATTCCATCTCCTACAGGTTATTAAGGGGAGATGTATGCCTGGCATACAAGGCATTGTCAGACCCCACTCTGATGGACTACATCTCTGTAAAACAAACAGCACTAGACGTACCAGTTCTAAAGACATAAACCCTGCCTGTGATATAAATTGGGCCTGCTGGACAGAGAGGGATGCATCCCAGACCCCTTCTCTGCAACAGACTCCTCATCCATATAAAGCAGAGTTCTTCCCAAACCTAATTCGAGTATAACTTGGATAATTGGATGGGAACAGGAAATTCATCTTTGGTTTGGCACCTTTGTCTCTAATGGACACATGCGACCTGTAAATGGTTCATCTCCCAGGCTCTTCCTTGCAAATGTTTCATCTCACAAGCCTCTGCTTACATTTACCAAGGGTACCAAAACTTGTCAGGGATTTGGGATGCATGGCTAGGCTTAAAAAGGTTTCAGTGGTTATTAACAAGGTCACAGTGGTCATTAGCCTAGCATAGACCTATGAACCTATGTGTATTTAAGAAAATCGAATAATGTGTTTACACCGCTAAAGTCTACATTTTTAGCATATAAACCAGTGCATGTTTATGACGTGAGTATTTTAAGATAAGTGGCAATGACATTTAGGTTAATGTTTCTAAGTATTTTAAAAAGTCAAAATATAGAGGGAAAGATAACCCATTATGTTTGAGAATGAAATACTAAAGACTGTTAAACAGAGAGTAGACTTCAGACAAATTAACAAGTACAGCTAGTTGTAACAGAAATCTGTTAAAAATAGATAAAAAAACTGAAGAAATGCATCTAAAGGAAATTAGAAACAGAAACTTACTTAAACTTGACAAAAGAGCTAAAGTATTAATTTCAGAAAGAACTATAAATGAAAACTAACAAAAAGACCTGAGAGTTTATATTCAGGGAGCATAATAGATCTCCTTAAGAGTGATCACAGACCTGAGACATTACCTAGAAGAAAAGCAAAAAACAAAAATAGTTTGAAACCAGAAATTCACTCTGAAACATTAAGTAACAGGGAAACAAGGACCACATTTAGTCTTAGAAATCAAAGCAGCTTAAGATTCCTATGGAAATTTAATAAAGATAACATCATCGAAAGACACCATCTTCTCCTACCTTTTGTGAATGACATACCACTTGCCAAAGAACCAGAAATAAACCTAGACCCAGACCCCCTGAATAATAAGTTGCCTAACTCTTTAGGAAAGACACAAAGGGCATACAATGCCAACCTTGACAGTCAAAGCAATTCATTTAAAATGACATCTGTCCATTATGTATAAACGTTGTATTAAATTGGATAGTTTATAAATCGCATAAGTAATAAAGCTTGTAATGAATGTCTAACTGAATGGTCTGAGAAGCAACATGTAGACAAAAGTTCCCTTGTTTAATTAATAGAATGACCTCATGATAACAAGCTAATGAGAAAATGGAGGAGTTATCAAATAACTTTTCATCCCAAGCTTACTAAAGCAACTTTTTACCTGTGATCTAGTACAACAAGATGCCACAGAAAGTAAAAACAACACAATGGGTTAAAAAGATACCCAGTTACTATAACTGTCATTATTATTATTTTTACAAACAAATTAAAAGACTACCTGTTTAGTATTGCCAAATGATTATGCTTTAAGAGATAAGGAGTGACTGTACACTTATGTCTTTTTTAAATTAATAATTGCATTAACAGGAAATATTACCATTGCTCCCCACATGTTCTGAGTGTCTGTATAATGTATACATTTGCTTTCTATTCTCTGAAATGTATACTGCTGACTATTAAGTACTTATATTTTCAAATGTATAAATTATCATTGCTGCAATCATGCTCCAATTTTCTGTATAAATTGCACATTTGCTTTTTGTCTTATATTTAACCTTTGAATACCTGTTACTTTATTATTTGTAATGCACTACTGTGCCCAGATCATGGTTGAAAAGGATCTACCAGTCCACATACCTGGTGAGCCAATTGAAATAAATAAACTAATAAATATGCACAGATGATGGGCTAAATGTACATTGTCAGCCTATTCGAGAACTAACTTTCTCCAGCAGGGTGTTAATGTACAGATATCAGCTGGTTAACAAAAAAAAACAAGTCCACCACTTCACAGCATCACATTAAGCTGCTATGAAGCAAATACTGAAAAAAGTAAGCACCTATCATGTGTGTGTGTGTGTGTGTGGGGGGGGGGGCCTGAGTAAGAGAGAGAGAGAGAGAGGCAAAAACAGAATAAGCAAATGAGTAAGAGAGCCCCAACAAGTGAGGGAGAGAAAGAGATGGCCAGTGAGAGACCTAGCATACCTTTCAGCTTCTTTGATTGATACTTCTGGATAAAGCCAACAGAAAGTGGGAAAAGACTTAAAGTCAGAGACAATTTCTGGCATTGTTGTGGAACATGTTTTCATCGGCCTCATGGATATTCATCAGGTATTCGGCACATTAGCTTGAGGGGGAACTACATTTCATTAATAGTAAAGAAACAGCACTGTAACTGGAGCTACTACTAATGTAAGATGCGCTGTATGATGTTAACAACAAGCTAATTATTAATACAAATTTACCATTAACACAGAAGGTCGTTACGCGGCATGCAGATCTCTCAACTGCCTCCGATTTATCCTGATATCGTTTAGTAATTCGCTGTTTAATAACATAGAGATGCTCATTAAGAAATGCCTATCTGAGGTCTGCTTGAGACAGATAGTATTACATTGCCTTGGTTCACATTTTACAGGGCTAGGGGTAGGGTTACGGTTAGCATTAGGGTTAGAATGAAGGTTAGGGTTAGAGTTAGGTTTAGGGCTAACCCTAACCCTAATCATAACCCTAACCCAACCCTAGACCTAGTACTAGCCCTAACCCAACCCTAACCTTAACCTAACCCTAACCCGACCCTAGCCCTCGTCCTAGCCCTAACCCAACCCTAACCCTAATCCTAACCCTAACCCAACCCTAGCCCTAGTCCTAGCCCTAACCCAACCCTAACCTTAACCTAACCCTAACCCGACCCTAGCCCTCGTCCTAGCCCTAACCCAACCCTAACCCTAATCCTAACCCTAACCCGACCCTAGCCCTCGTCCTAGCCCTAACCCAACCCTAACCCTAATCCTAACCCTAACCCAACCCTAGCCCTAGTCCTAGCCCTAACCCTAAGTGGACTAAGGCAAAGTAATAACA
Source organism: Protopterus annectens (assembly GCF_019279795.1). Taxonomy (NCBI): domain Eukaryota; kingdom Metazoa; phylum Chordata; order Ceratodontiformes; family Protopteridae; genus Protopterus; species Protopterus annectens. Next base: position 1,591,792,450 of record NC_056744.1, read on the forward strand.
TCTGTCTCTGGCAGAACTCGTTTGTACAGCGGTGATTTTAATATCTGTCAATCGACTATCAATGTATGCATGCTGTTACTGTCAAATCTGCATGGCAGTCCATCATGCATCATTTGCATACAACTTCACAGTCATTTGGCAGGTCAGTCACACAAGCTACGCTCACTTCTGAGCAGACCGATCAGGGAGGTACTCTTCTTACAACAATGCCCAATTTTTAAATACAACCCCAATTCATTTACTAAATACTTCAAGAGGTTTTCTACCAACAACAATGATAGACTATAAGATGAATGAAACTATAATGTCTTGCTTAATTGACCGATGATATTCTTCAGTGATTTACCAGAAAAATCAAAAATTTTTGAGGGGAAATTTGTAATGCGTTTCACTGTATGATTTTTTTCATTCACTTGATCTCAGTGAGCCATCTGAAGTGTAATCAGTCTAGGAAGAATCACTAATTGTCGTGTGTGTGTGTGTGTGTGTGTGTGTGTGTGTGTGTGTGTGTGTGTGTGTGTGTGTATGTGTGTGTGAACGTAATATTTACACAACTTATATTTTGGAAATAAAATATTTCCTACAACAACAATTATATATGCTACAGCAAATCTAAAATATTAAGTGGAGGAAATATTTTACATCAACAATATTTAAAAACAATGTATATGGTAATTAAAAAATACACAGTTTAACCATTGCATAACAGAAATAAAGCTTCACAGGGTTGGTGTTATCTGGGAAATAATTGTCTTTCAGTGACAGTAAGTTCTTCCACCTGCAGTGGTGGGCCTCACAACACCCCTATTAGACATTATTTCCATGACAACACGCATCATGTCATGTATTGTAGCTTGCTTGTTAAATGGAAATGTCCACCTGAGAAGTTTCATTTTCAGTGGAGTCCCAAGGCAAAAGCTTCAAGGCAAACCAACCTTAGTAGTATCAATTTACAGTGAACTCAATATTTTGCCCCTGAACCCCCTCACTCAGGGGGTGACAATGAGTACAGTTTAGCTCTATGAGCACCATACAGGCTGGCACTTTTCAAAAATCTGCTATCAAGCTGCACAGCCTGAAGCAGGTAACTAAAACATGTTTACTTTAAAGCACACTCCCCATTATGGGTACATATTATGTTATCGAACTTTATAAAGTTCGAAGTTCGAATGTTTTAACAGAGATCTCCGTAAAGTGTGGAATGGGAAGATTTCCCTTTCCTGCACTGTAGTGGTATCTCGAAGTTGGTATACTTAAAGAGTGGAGGTGGGGGTGTAGGGAGGCTTGTCCCCCTGCTTAAAATGGTCAGGTAGGTTTTTTTCTGTTGTTTTTTGTTTTTTCACTTTTCGAAGTTTTAAAAGTTTGATCATATGGCTTCGACCATATGATGTTCGAACTTTTAAAAGTTCGATAACGTAATATCCACCCTCTCATTGCATATTAGCAAATTTACAAAAACTGATGGGGTTAACTATCACCATCTTTAACTGTCATAGAATAAGCCTTTTCTGGCACACATTAACCCTAATTCTTTTTACCTGAAGCTTTAGGCAGCCACTAGTCCCCGAGCCCAGCTCTCCATCGCTTTAGGTGAGAAAAAAAGAATAGAGTGGAGCTGCTGAAATGTAAAATAACTATCTAGAAGGCAGGCAGAAAGGAAAATTATGCAAATAGGCAGGTTGATTTTCTGTCATTAAAATAAAAAAGAACTACCCTCATGATTATAGTCCCAATGGGAAGCAGTTAACAAAATCAGAAAATGACAAACAGGTGGAGTTATTGTAGAAGACGACATATTGCTAATGTTCATTTTAATACAAAAACTGTAGCTCCATGTTTCTCATTTATCTGCAGCACTTTTAGGAACATGTTTGTACTGGTGTATCATTTGTTGGCATAAGATATCCACATGGCAAAAATTCAAGTACCAGGAATAAAGGAATTCTCTGAAGTTTGTTTAAATTCTCTAAAAGTCCCTGGAGGCAATTTCTAATGTGAACTGTACCAGACAAGTTCTGCAAGTTGAAATTTTCCTGAAATAAAACTCTGTGATTGGTTAAGAACATGATCATAAGCTGAGATATCCTTGTGTGAGTCCAGATTTAACCTACAGCCTCTTGTGGTAAGTCTCCCTTTAAACTTAATTCACTTATTTTTTTTGTTGGTGGAAGCATGAAACAGAAGTATTTTTATAATTAATAATATTTGATTGAGTATTTCCAGATAGTCTACAATTTAATCTTCTCTGTTCCTTTTTTGTGGGGGAGGGACATGGTGATTTTTGCAATAATTAACAAACGTACCTGTTAAACTTCCAATATTTAGAAAGTAAAGAACATTCTGCACTAGCCACAGTTCAGAGTGTTACATGAGTCCAAGCCAAGCTTAGTATATTAATATATTTCTATGTAAAGTTTTAGTTTTTCTGGGAATTTTGATGTTAGATTGATATGATGAAGACAACCATATTTCTGATGCTGTGATATTATTTTTATAAATTTACCTGTAATATAATATTTGTGGGAATCCACGGTGGTGGTGCTGCGGTAGCATTGTCACCATACAGTAAGACGCTGTCCGGTTCGATTCTCAGTTAGAGCGTCTTCTGTATGGAGACATGCGTGAATGGGCGTACCTTCGTTGAAGGTTGTGCGTCCGGGCTGGTAACTCGGCACATAAAATCGACTACCAATCATTAGCGGACTGGAGTTCCGCTGTGGCGACCCCTAACCGGGAAAAGCCGAAAGACGCAACAACAACCTGTAATATAAGAGATTATTACAGCCGTTCTTACAAAAAAAAAATGCAGCATAAAGGATATGAGTGGATTGCTGGAAATCATATCTTCTGAATGGAAATATGAAGGACAAAGCTCTGTTCATCCAAGAAGTTTATACTGCAGGCGGTAGCTATGCCACCCATCTCAGCCCGTTATAACATGTTAAGGTAAACATGTTCACATGATAACATTTAAAGCCAATAAGATAATTAATGCAGTACAGGGCTTCTAAGAGATGCAATGTTCTGGAGCTATGAAATGACAGATCAGTAAATGTACAAATAATAAGCACTCTAAATGCAGCTGAACATACTACACAGCTATGTATAGGCACACATAACTGCAAAAAAAGAAAAAAGAAAGAACGAGTAAAAGGACCTTTACATTTGTAGTTATTTATTCTTTCTTGTAACAAGGTAGCATTGCCACAGTATTTATGAACTGTTCTAATTTTCTATTAAGTTTAGAAAATGCATTTTATTTACATTATTCATGTCTGCACTTACTTTTCCAGCCATTTAAAACTGCCTGCTGTATTTTTTCATTTTATTTTATCTCCTGTTTTGAGAAATCTTTAGACTTTTATTTTGGAACAGCCTGAGACTGTGTCTGTATCTAGGTGAAAGCTTGATATAATCCTGATCCTGAAACTTTTAACACTTGGGCTTCATATTTCACTTGGTTTTCATTAATTATTTTGGACTGATATTTGATGCACAACTGTTAAGCATGGTCTGGTCTTCAAATAAGACTACATCTATATTTGCAAGCAATTATTACTCAGCTCTCTACTGAAGTTTTAAAAACAGGAAATAAGTCAGGGAAGTAATCTGGATTTCTTTATGTCTGCACTTACATTTTTAGCTGAAGTATTAATTTCAGAAAGAACTATAAATGAGAACTTGCAAAAAGACCTGAGAGTTTATATTCAGGGAGAATAATAGATCTCCTTAAGAGTGATCACAGACCTGAGACATTACCCAAAAGAAAGGGAAAAAAAACAGAAATAGTTTAAAATCAGAAATTCACTCAGAAACATTAAGTAACAGGGAAACAAGAACCACATTTAGTCTTAGAAATCAAAGCAGCTTAAGATTCCTATGGAAATTTAATAAAGATAACATCATCGAAAGACACCATCTTCTCCTACCTTTTGTGAATGACGTACCACTTGCCAAAGAACCAGAAATAAACCTAGACCCAGACCCCCTGAATAATAAGTTGCCTAACTCTTTAGGAAAGACACAAAGGGCATACAATGCCAACCTTGACAGTCAAAGCAATTCATTTAAAATGACATCTGTCCATTATGTATAAACGTTGTATTAAATTGGATAGTTTATAAATCACATAAGTAATAAAGCTTGTAATGAATGTCTAACTGAATGGTCTGAGAAGCAACATGTAGACAAAAGTTCCCTTGTTTAATTAATAGAATGACCTCATGATAACAAGCTAATGAGAAAATGGAGGAGTTATCAAATAACTTTTCATCCCAAGCTTACTAAAGCAACTTTTTACCTGTGATCTAGTACAACAAGATGCCACAGAAAGTAAAAACAACACAATGGGTTAAAAAGATACCCAGTTACTATAACTGTCATTATTATTATGTTTACAAACAAATTAAAAGACTACCTGTTTACTACTGCCAAATGATTATGCTTTAAGAGATAAGGAGTGACTGTACACTTATGTCTTTTTTAAATTAATAATTGCATTAACAGGAAATATTACCATTGCTCCCCACATGTTCTGAGTGTCTGTATAATGTATACATTTGCTTTCTATTCTCTGAAATATATACTGCTGACTATTAAGTACTTATATTTTCAAATGTATAAATTATCATTGCTGCAATCATGCTCCAATTTTCTGTATAAATTGCACATTTGCTTTTTGTCTTATATTTAACCTTTGAATACCTATTACTTTATTATTTGTAATGCACTACTGTGCCCAGATCATGGTTGAAAAGGATCTACCAGTCCACATACCTGGTGAGCCAATTGAAATAAATAAACTAATAAATATGCACAGATGATGGGCTAAATGTACATTGTCAGCCTATTCGAGAACTAACTTTCTCCAGCAGCGTGTTAATGTACAGATATCAGCTGGTTAACAAAAAAAAAAACAAGTCCACCACTTCACAGCATCACATTAAGCTGCTATGAAGCAAATACTGAAAAAAGTAAGCACCTATCATGTGTGTGTGTGTGTGTGTGGGGGGGGGCCTGAGTAAGAGAGAGAGAGGCAAAAACAGAATAAGCAAATGAGTAAGAGAGCCCCAACAAGTGAGGGAGAGAAAGAGATGGCCAGTGAGAGACCTAGCATACCTTTCAGCTTCTTTGATTGATACTTCTGGATAAAGCCAACAGAAAGTGGGAAAAGACTTAAAGTCAGAGACAATTTCTGGCATTGTTGTGGAACATGTTTTCATCGGCCTCAAGGATATTCATCAGGTATTCGGCACATTAGCTTGAGGGGGAACTACATTTCATTAATAGTAAAGAAACAGCACTGTAACTGGAGCTACTACTAATGTAAGATGCGCTGTATGATGTTAACAACAAGCTAATTATTAATACAAATTTACCATTAACACAGAAGGCCATTACACGGCATGCAGATCTCTCAACTGCCTTCGATTTATCCTGATATCGTTTAGTAATTCGCTGTTTAATAACATAGAGATGCTCATTAAGAAATGCCTATCTGAGGTCTGCTTGAGACAGATAGTATTACATTGCCTTGGTCCACATTTTACAGGGCTAGGGGTAGGGTTACGGTTAGCATTAGGGTAAGAATGAGGATTAGGGTTAGAGTTAGCTTTAGGGCTAACCCTAACCCTAATCATAACCCTAACCCAACCCTAGCCCTCATCCTAGCCCTAACCCAACCCTAACCTTAACCTAACCCTAACCCAACCCTAGCCCTCGTCCTAGCCCTAACCCAACCCTAACCCTAATCCTAACCCTAACCCAACCCTAGCCCTCGTCCTAGCCCTAACCCAACCCTAACCCTAATCCTAACCCTAACCCAACCTTAGCCCTAGTCCTAGCCCTAACCCAACCCTAACCTTAACCTAACCCTAACCCAACCCTAGCCCTAGTACTAGCCCTAACCCAACCCTAACCCTAATCCTAACCCTAACCCGACCCTAGCCCTCGTCCTAGCCCTAACCCAACCCTAACCCTAATCCTAACCCTAACCCGACCCTAGCCCTCGTCCTAGCCCTAACCCAACCCTAACCCTAATCCTAACCCTAACCCAACCCTAGCCCTAGTCCTAGCCCTAACCCTAAGTGGACTAAGGCAAAGTAATAACATCTGTCTCTGGCAGAACCCGTTTGTACAGCGGTGATTTTAATATCTGTCAATCAGCTATCAATGTATGCATGATGTTACTGTCAAATCTGCATGGCAGTCCATCATGCATCATTTGCATACAACTTCACAGTCATTTGGCAGGTCAATCATGCAAGCTACGCTCACTTCTGAGCAGACCGATCAGGGAGGTACTCTTCTTACAACAATGCCCAATTTTTAAATACAACCCCAATTCATTTATTAAATACTTCAAGAGGTTTTCTACCAACAACAATGATAGACTATAAGATGAATGAAACTATAATGTCTTGCTTAATTGACCGATGATATTCTTCAGTGATTTACCAGAAAAATCAAAAATTTTTGAGGGGAAATTTGTAATGGGTTTCACTGTATGATTTTTTTCATTCACTTGATCTCAGTGAGCCATCTGAAGTGTAATCAGTCTAGGAAGAATCACTAGTTGTCGTGTGTGTGTGTGTGTGTGTGTGTGTGTGTGTGTGTGTGTGTGTGTGTGTGTGTGTGTGTGTGTGTGTGTGTGTGTGTGTGAACGTAATATTTACACAACTTATATTTTGGAAATAAAATATTTCCTACAACAACAATTATATATGCTACAGCAAATCTGAAATATTAAGTGGAGGAAATATTTTACATCAACAATATTTAAAAACAATGTATATGGTAATTAAAAAATACACAGTTTAACCATTGCATAACAGAAATAAAGCTTCACAGGGTTGGTGTTATCTGGGAAATAATTGTCTTTCAGTGACAGTAAGTTCTTCCACCTGCAGTGGTGGGCCTCACAACACCCCTATTAGACATTATTTCCATGACAACACGCATCATGTCATGTATTGTAGCTTGCTTGTTAAATGGAAATGTCCACCTGAGAAGTTTCATTTTCAGTGGAGTCCCAAGGCCAAAGCTTCAAGGCAAACCAACCTTAGTAGTATCAATTTGCAGTGAACTCAATATTTTGCCCCTGAACCCCCTCACTCAGGGGGTGACAATGAGTACAGTTTAGCTCTATGAGCACCATACAGGCTGGCACTTTTCAAAAATCTGCTATCAAGCTGCACAGCCTGAAGCAGGTAACTAAAACATGTTTACTTTAAAGCACACTCCCCATTATGGGTACATATTATGTTATCGAACTTTATAAAGTTCGAAGTTTGAATGTTTTAACGGAGATCTCCGTAAAGTGTGGAATGGGAAGATTTCCCTTTCCTGCACTGTGGTGGTATCTCGGAGTTGGTATACTTAAAGAGTGGAGGTGGGGGTGTAGGGAGGCTTGTCCCCCTGCTTAAAATGGTCAGGTAGGTGTTTTTCTGTTGTTTTTTGTTTTTTCACTTTTCGAAGTTTTAAAAGTTTGATCATATGGCTTCGACCATATGATGTTCGAACTTTTAAAAGTTCGATAACGTAATATCCACCCTCTCATTGCATATTAGCAAATTTACAAAAACTGACGGGGTTAAGTATCACCATCTTTGACTGTCATAGAATAAGCTTTTTCTGGCACACATTAACCCTAATTCTTTTTACCTGAAGCTTTAGGCAGCCACTAGTCCCCGAGCCCAGCTCTCCATCACTTAAGGTGAGAAAAAAAGAATAGAGTGGAACTGCTGAAATGTAAAATAACTATCTAGAAGGCAGGCAGAAAGGAAAATGATGCAAGTAGGCAGGTTGATTTTCTGTCATTAAAATAAAAAAAAACTACCCTCATGATTATAGACCCAATGGGAAGTAGTTAACAGAATCAAAAAATGACAAAGCACTTTTAGGAACATGTTTGTACTGGTGTATCATTTGTTGGCATAAGATATCCACATGGCAAAGATTCAAGTACCAGGAATAAAGGAATTCTCTGAAGTTTGTTTAAATCCTCTAAAAGTCCCTGGAGGTAATTTCTAATATGAACTGTACCAAACAAGTTCTGCAAGTTGAAATTTTCCTGAAATAAAACTCTGTGATTGGTTAAGAACATGATCATAAGCTGAGACATCCTTGTGTGAGTCCAGATTTAACCTACAGCCTCTTGTGGTAAGTCTCCCTTTACACTTAATTCACTTATTTTTTTTGTTGGTGGAAGCATGAAACAGAAGTATTTTTATAATTAATAATATTTGATTGAGTATTTCCAGATAGTCTACAATTTAATCTTCTCTATTCCTTTTTTGTGGGGGAGGGACATGGTGATTTTTGCAATAATTAACAAACGTATCTGTTAAACTTCCAGTATTTAGAAAGTAAAGAACATTCTGCACTAGCCACAGTTCAGAGTGTTACATGAGTCCAAGCCAAGCTTAGTATATTAATATATTTCTATGTAAAGTTTTAGTTTTTCTGGGAATTTTGATGTTAGATTGATATGAAGACAACCATATTGCTGATGCTGTGATATTATTTTTATAAATTTACCTGTAATATAATATTTGTGGGAATCCACGGTGGTGGTGCTGCGGTAGCATTGTCGCCATACAGTAAGACGCTGTCCGGTTCGATTCTCAGTTAGAGCGTCTTCTGTGTGGAGACATGCGTGAATGGGCGTACCTTCGTTGAAGGTTGTGCATCCGGGCTGGTAACTCGGCACGTAAAAATCAACTACCAATCATTAGCGGACTGGAGTTCCGCTGTGGCGACCCCTAACCGGGAAAAGCCGAAAGACGCAACAACAACCTGTAATATAAGAGATTATTACAGCCGTTCTTACAAAAAAAAATGCAGCATAAAGGATATGAGTGGATTGCTGGAAATCATATCTTCTGAATGGAAATATGAAGGACAAAGCTCTGTTCATCCAAGAAGTTTATACTGCAGGCGGTAGCTATGCCACCCATCTCAGCCCATTATAACATGTTAAGGTAAACATGTTCACATGATAACATTTAAAGCCAATAAGATAATTAATGCAGTACAGGATTTCTAAGAGATGCAATGTTCTGGAGCTATGAAATGACAGATCAGTAAATGTACAAATAATAATAACTCCAAATGCAGCTGAACATACTACACTGCAGAAAAAGAAAAAAGAAAGAATGAGAAAAAGGACATTTACATTTGTAGTTATTTATTCTTTCTTGTAACAAGGTAGCATTGCCACAGTCTTTATGAACTGTTCTAATTTTCTATTAAGTTTAGAAAATGCATTTTATTTACATTATTCATGTCTGCACTTACTTTTCCAGCCATTTAAAACTGCCTGTTGTATTTTTTCATTTTATTTTATCTCCTGTTTTGAGAAATCTTTAGACTTTTATTTTGGAACAGCCTGAGACTGTGTCTGTATCTAGGTGAAAGCTTGATATAATCCTGATTCTGAAACCTTTAACACTTGGGCTTCATATTTCACTTGGTTTTCATTAATTATTTTGGACTGATATTTGATGCACAACTGTTAAGCATGGTCTGGTCTTCAAATAAGACTACATCTATATTTGCAAGCAATTATTACTCAGCTCTCTACTGAAGTTTTAAAAACAGGAAATATGTCAGGGAAGTAATCTGGATTTCTTTATGTCTGCACTTACATTTTTAGCTGAAGTATTAATTTCAGAAAGAACTATAAATGAGAACTTGCAAAAAGACCTGAGAGTTTATATTCAGGGAGAATAATAGATCTCCTTAAGAGTGATCACAGACCTGAGACATTACCCAAAAGAAAGGAAAAAAAAAACAGAAATAGTTTAAAATCAGAAATTCACTCAGAAACATTAAGTAACAGGGAAACAAGAACCACATTTAGTCTTAGAAATCAAAGCAGCTTAAGATTCCTATGGAAATTTAATAAAGATAACATCATCGAAAGACACCATCTTCTCCTACCTTTTGTGAATGACGTACCACTTGCCAAAGAACCAGAAATAATCCTAGACCCAGACCCCCTGAATAATAAGTTGCCTAACTCTTTAGGAAAGACACAAAGGGCATACAATGCCAACCTTGACAGTCAAAGCAATTCATTTAAAATGACATCTGTCCATTATGTATAAACGTTGTATTAAATTGGATAGTTTATAAATCACATAAGTAATAAAGCTTGTAATGAATGTCTAACTGAATGGTCTGAGAAGCAACATGTAGACAAAAGTTCCCTTGTTTAATTAATAGAATGACCTCATGATAACAAGCTAATGAGAAAATGGAGGAGTTATCAAAATTCTTTTCATCCCAAGCTTACTAAAGCAACTTTTTACCTGTGATCTAGTACAACAAGATGCCACAGAAAGTAAAAACAACACAATGGGTTAAAAAGATACCCAGTTACTATAACTGTCATTATTATTATTTTTACAAACAAATTAAAAGACTACCTGTTTACTACTGCCAAATGATTATGCTTTAAGAGATAAGGAGTGACTGTACACTTATGTCTTTTTTTAAATACATAATTGTATTAATAGGAAATATTACCAACCCAGCCACTGGGGATGTACAAGCCAGTGCATTGTTTTGTGCCGGTCCCAAGCACGGATAAATGGGGAGGGTTGCGTCAGGAAGGGCATCTGGCATAAAACTTCGCCAAAACATTTTATGCAGTCACCAAGAAAAATTTTTATACCGGATCGGTCAAGGCCCAGGTTAACAATGACCGCCACCAGTACTGTTAGCCTACAGGGTGATGGCAGAAATTGTGCTACTGTTGGCCGAAGGAGGAGAAGAGGCAGAAGACATGGCCGAAGGCAGGAGGAGAGGAGAAAGGCTAGGACTGTGGTAGTGAGGGTCAGAACTTTGAATGTTGGCAGTATGACTGGTATAGGGAGAGAGCTAGCTGATGTGATGGACAGAAGGAAGGTTGGTATATTGTGTGTGCAAGAGACCAGATGGAAGGGGAGTAAGGCTAGGTGTATCGGAGGTGGGTTCAAATTGTTTTATCATGGTGTGGATGGGAGGAGAAATGGCGTAGGAGTTATTCTGAAGGAACAGTATGCTGAGAGTGTTTTGGAGGTGAAAAGAGTGTCGGATAGAGTGATGTTTATGAAGCTGGAAATTGATGGTGTAATGAAGAATGTTGTTAGTGCATATGCTCCACAAGTTGGGTGTGCAATGGATGAGAAAGAAACATTTTGGAGTGAATTGGATGAAGTGGTGATGACTGTACCCAAGGGTGAGAGAGTGGTGATTGGAGCAGATTTCAATGGGCATGTTGGTGAAGGGAACAGAGGGGATGAGAAAGTGATGGGTAGGTATGGTGTTAAACAAAGGAATGCAGAAGGTCAGATGGTAGTGGATTTTGCGAAAAGGATGGACATGGCTGTGGTGAATACATATTTTAACAAGAGGGAGGAGCATAGGGTGACATACAAGAGTGGAGGAAGATGCACACAGGTGGATTATATATTATGTAGGAGGGCCAGTTTGAAGGAGATTGGAGACTGTAAAGTGGTGACCGGAGAAAGTGTCGTTAGGCAGCATAGGATAGTGGTTTGTAGGATGATGTTGGTTATCAAGAAGAGGAGGAGTGTGAGGGCAGCACCAAGGATCAAGTGGTGGAAATTGAAAAAGGGTAATTATGAGGTGGAGTTCAGGGATGAGTTAAGGCAGGCACTGGGTGGCAGTGAAGAGTTACCAAATAGCTGGGTAACTACAGCAGAGCTAGTAAGGGAGATGGCTAGAAAGGTGCTTGGTATCACATCTGGACAGAGGAAGGACGACAAGGAGACATGGTGATGGAATGAGGAAGTACGGGAGAGTATACAGAGAAAGAGGTTGGAAAAGAAGAAGTGGGATTGTCAGAGAGATGAAGAAAGTAGACAGGAGTATAAGGAGATGAGGTGCATGGCAAAGAGAGAGGTGGCGAAGGCTAAGGATAAGGCATATGAAGAGTTGTATGAAAGGTTGGACACTAAGGAGGGAGAAAAGGACCTGTACCGATTGGCTAGACAGAGGGACGGAGCTAGGAAAGATGTGCAGCAGGTAAAGGTGATAAAGGATAATGAGGGAAACATACTCACAAGCGAGGAGTGTGTGTTGAGGAGATGAAAAGAGTACTTTGAGGGATTGATGAATGAAGAGAATGACAGGGAGAGAAGGTTGGATGATGTAGGGATCGTAAATCATGAAGTACAATGGATTAGCAAGGAGGAAGTAAGGATAGCTATGAAGAGAATGAAGAATGGAAAGGCTGTTGGCCCAGATGGCATACCTGTGGAAGCATGGAGGTGTTTAGGTGAAATGGCAGTAGAGTTTTTAACCAGATTGTTTAATGAAATCTTGGAAAGAGAGAGGATGCCTGAGGAATGGAGAAAATGTGTTTTGGTACCGATTTTTTTTTTAAGAATAAGGGTGATGTGCAGAGCTGTAGTAACTATAGAGGGATAAAATTGATCAGTCACAGCATGAAGTTATGGGAAAGAGTAGTGGAAGCAAGATTAACAAGGGACGTGATGATTAGTGATCAGCAGTATGGTTTCATGCCAGGAAAGAGCACTACAGATGCGATCTTTGCTCTGAGAGTGTTGATGGAGAAGTACAGAGAATGTCGGAAGGAGTTGCATTGTGTTTTTGTAGACTTAGAGAAAGCATATGACAGGGTGCCTAGAGAGGAGTTGTGGTATTGTATGAAGAAGTCAGGAGTGTTAGAAAAGTATGTAAGAGTGGTACAGGATATGTACGAGGGTAGTGTGACAGCGGTGAGGTCTGCGGTGGGAGTGACGGATGCGTTTAAGGTGGAGGTGGGGTTACATCAAGGATCAGCTCTGAGCCCTTTCTTATTTGCAATGGTGATGGACAGGTTGACAGACGAGATCAGACAGGAGTCCCCGTGGACTATGATGTTTGCAAATGACAATGTGATCTGTAGTGAGAGTAGGGAACAGGTGGAGGAGATCCTGGAGAGATGGAGATATGCTCTAGAGAGAAGATGAATGAAGGTCAGCAGGACTAAGACAGAATATATGCGTGTGAATGAGAGGGAGGATAGAGGAATGGTGAGGATGCAAGGAGTAGAGGTGGCGAAGGTGGATGAGTTTCAATACTTGGGGTCAATAGTTCAGAGTAACGGTGAGTGTGGAAGAGAGGTGAAGAAGAGAGTACAGGCAAGATGGAGTGGGTGGAGAAGAGTGTCAGAAGTGATTAGTGACAGACGAGTACCTGTAAGAGTGAAAGGGAAGGTCTACAAGAGGTTAGTGAGACCAGCTATGTTATATGGGTTGGAGACAGTGGCATTGACAAAAAGGTAGGAGTTTGAGCTGGATGTGGCAGAATTAAAGATGTTAAGATTTGCACTGGGTGTGATGATGGTGAACAGGATTAGCAATAAGTATATTAGAGGGTCAGCCCAGGTTGGACGGTTTGGAGACAAAGCCAGAGAGGCACGATTACATTGGTTTGGACATGTGCTGAGGAGGGATGCTGAGTATATTGGGAAAAAGATGCTAAGGATGAAGCTACCAGGTAACAGGAAAAGAGGAAGGCCTAAGATAAGGTTTATGGATGTGGTGAGAGAGGACATGCAGGTGGTTGGTGTGACGGAGCAAGATGCAGAGGACAGGAAGAAATGGAAACAGGTGATCTGCTGTGGCAACCCCTAATGGGAACAGCTGAAAGAAGATGATGATGATTAATGGGAAATATTACCATTGCTCCCCACATGTTCTGAGTGTCTGTATAATTTATACATTTGTTTTCTATTCTCTGAAATGTATACTGCTGACTATTAAGTACTTATATTTTCAAATGCATAAATCATCATTGCTGCAATCATGCTCCAATTGTCTGTATAAGTTGCACAATTGCTTTTTGTCTTATATTTAACCTTTGTATACCTGTTACTTTATTATTTGTAATGCACTACTTTGCCCAGGTCGTGGTTGAAAAGGATCTGTCGACCAGTCCACATATCTGATGGGCAAACTTAAATAAATAAATAAATAAATAAATACACACAGATGATGGGCTAAATGTACATTGTCAGCCTTTTCGAGGACTAACTTTCTCCAGCAGGGTGTTAATGTACAGATATCACCTGGTTAAAAAAAACAAAACAAGTCCACCACTTCACAGCACCACATTAAGCTGCTATGAAGCAAATATTCACACAGGTAAGCACCTATCATGTGTGTGTGTGTGTGTGTGTGGGGGGGGGGGGGTTGTGTGTGTCTGAGTATGAGAGAGAGAGGCAAAAACAGAATGACCAAATGAGTAAGAGAGCCCCAACAAGTGAGAGAGAGGAAGAGATGGCCAGTGAGAGACTTAACATATCTTTCAGCTTCTTTGATTGATACTTCTGGATAAAGCAAACAAAAAGAGGGAAAAGACTTAAAGTCAGAGACAATTTCTGGCATTGTTGTGGAACATGTTTTCAACGGCCTCATGGATATTCATCAGGTATTCGGCACATTAGCTCAAGGGGGCACTACATTTCATTAATAGTAAAGAAACAGCACTGTAACTGGAGCTACTACTAATGTAAGATGCGCTGTATGATGTTAACAACAAGCTAATTATTAATACAAATTTACCATTAACACAGAAGGTCGTTACGCGGCATGCAGATCTCTCAGCTGTCTTCGATTTATCCTGATATCGTTTAGTAATTCGCTGTTTAATAACATAGAGATGCTCATTAAGAAATGCCTATCTGAGGTCTGCTTGAGACAGATAGTATTACATTGCCTTGGTCCACATTTTACAGGGCTAGGGGTAGGGTTACGGTTAGCATTAGGGTAAGAATGAGGGTTAGGGTTAGAGTTAGCTTTAGGGCTAACCCTAACCCTAATCATAACCCTAACCCAACCCTAGACCTAGTACTAGCCCTAACCCAACCCTAACCTTAACCTAACCCTAACCCAACCCTAGCCCTCATCCTAGCCCTAACCCAACCCTAACCCTAACCCTAATCCTAACCCTAACCCAACCCTAACCCTAACCCTAATCCTAACCCTAACCCAACCCTAACCCTAACCCTAATCCTAACCCTAACCCAACCCTAGCCCTAGTCCTAGCCCTAACCCTACCCTAACCCTAATCCTAACCCTAACCCAACCCTAGCCCTCGTCCTAGCCCTAACCCAACCCTAACCCTAATCCTAACCCTAACCCAACCCTAGCCCTAGTCCTAGCCCTAACCCTAAGTGGACTAAGGCAAAGTAATAACATCCGTCTCCGGCAGAACTCGTTTGTACAGCGGTGATTTTAATATCTGTCAATCAACTATCAATGTATGCATGATGTTACTGTCAAATCTGCATGGCAGCCCATCATGCATCATTTGCATACACCTTCACAGCCATTTGGCAGGTCAATCACACAAGCTACGCTCATTTCTGAGCAGACCAACCGGGGAGGTACTGTTCTTACAACAATGCCCAGTTTTTAAAATACAACCCCAATTCACTTACTAAATACTTCAAGAGGTTTTCTATCAACATGAATGATGGACTATAAGGCGAATGAAACTATAGTGTCTTGCTTCGTTGACCGATGATATTCTTCAGTGATTTACCAGAAAAACAAACATTTTTGAGGGGAGATTTGTAATGCCTTTCACTGTATGATTGTTTTCATTCACTTGATCTCAGTGAGCCATCTGAAGTGTAATCAGCCTAGGAAGTATCTGTCATTGCCGTGTGTGTGTGTGTGTGTGTGTGTCTGTGTGTGTGTGTGTGTGTGTGTGTGTGTGTGTGTGTGTGTGTGTGTGTGTGTGTGTGTGTGTGTGTCTGTGTGTGTGAACATAATATTTACACAACTTATAGTTTGGAAATAAAATATTTCCTACAACAACAATTATATATGCTACAGCAAGTCTAAAATATTAGGTGGAGGAACTATTTTACATTAACAATATTTAAAAACAATGTATATGGTAATTAAAAAATACACAGTTTAACCATTGCATAACAGAAATAAAGCCCCACAGGGTTGGTGTTATCTGGGAAATAATTGTCTTTCAGTGACAGCAAGTTCTTCCACCTGCAGTGGTGGGCCTCACAACAACCCTATCAGACGTTATTTCCATGATAACACACAACCTGTCAGGTATTGTAGCTTGCTTGTTAACTGGAAATGTCCAGGTGAGAACTTTCATTTTCAGTGAAGTCTCAAGGCAAAAGCTTCAAGGCAAAGCAACCTTAATAGTATCAATTTACAGTGAACTCAATATTTTGCCCCTGAACCCCTCACTCAGGAGGTGACAATGAGTACAGTTTAGCTCTATGAGCACCATACAGGCTGGCACTTTTCAAAAATCTGCTATCAAGCTGCACAGCCTGAAGCAGGTAACTAAAACATGTTTACTTTAATGCACACTCCCCATTATGGGTACATATTATGTTATCGAACTTTATAGAGTTCGAACGTCATATGGTTGACACCATATGATCGAACTTTTAAAAGTTCAATTGTTTTAACAGAGATTTCTGTAAAGTGGGAATGGGAAGATTTCCCTTTCCTGCACTGTAGTGCTATCTCAGAGTTGGTATATTTAAAGAGCGGGGGGTGTAGGGGGGCTTGCACTGCTTAAAACGGTCAGGTAGGTTTTATCTGTGTTTTTTTTTTCACTTTTCGAAGTTTTAAAAGTTTGATCATATGGCTTCAACCATATGATGTTTGAACTTTTAAAAGTTTGATAACGTAATATACACCCTCTCATTACATATTAGCAAATTTACAAAAACTGATGGGGTTAACTATCACCATCTTTAACTGTCATAGAATAAGCCTTTTCTGGCACACATTAACCCTCATTTTTTTTACCTGAAGCTTTAGGCAGCCACTAGGCCCCAAGCCCAGCTCTCCATCGCTTAAGGTGAGAAAAAAAGAATAGGGTGGAACTGCTGAAATGTAAAATAACTATCTAGAAGGCAGGCAGAAAGGAAAATTATGCAAATAGGCAGGTTGATTTTCTGTCATTAAAATAAAAAAGAACTACCCTCATGATTATAGTCCCAATGGGAAGCAGTTAACAAAATCAGAAAATGACAAACAGGTGGAGTTATTGTAGAAGACGACATATTGCTAATGTTCATTTTAATACAAAAACTGTAGCTCCATGTTTCTCATTTATCTGCAGCACTTTTAGGAACATGTTTGTACTGGTGTATCATTTGTTGGCATAAGATATCCACATGGCAAAGATTCAAGTACCAGGAATAAAGGAATTCTCTGAAGTTTGTTTAAATCCTCTAGAAGTCCCTGGAGGCAATTTCTAATGTGAACTGTACCAGACAAGTTCTGCAAGTTGAAATTTTCCTGAAATAAAACTCTGTGATTGGTCAAGAACATGATCATAAGCTGAGACATCCTTGTGTGAGTCCAGATTTAACCTGCAGCCTCTTGTGGTAAGTCTCCCTTTACACTTAATTCACTTATTTTTTTGTTGGTGGAAACATGAAACAGAAGTATTTTTTATAATTAATAATATTTAATTGAGTATTTCCAGATAGTCTACAATTTAATCTTCTCTGTTCCTTTTTTGTGGGGGAGGGACATGGTGATTTTTGAAATAATTAACACACGTACCTGTTAAACTTCCAATATTTAGAAAGTAAAGAACATTCTGCACTAGCCACAGTTCAGAGCGTTACATGAGTCCAAGCCAAGCTTAGTATATTAATATATTTCTATGTAAAGTTTTAGTTTTTCTGGGAAGTTTGATGTTAGATTGATATGATGAAGACAACCATATTTCTGATGCTGTGATATTATTTTTATAAATTTCCCTGTAATATAATATTTGCAATCTTTATATTCTTCCCTTTGGTTGATTAAGAGAGAGAGAGAGAGAGATTATTACAGCCGTTCTTACAAAAAAAATGCAGCATAAAGGATATGAGTGAGAGGGTTGTTTGTGGATTGCTGGAAATCATATCTTCTGAACGTAAATATGTAGGACAAAGCTCCATTCATCCAAGAGGTTTATACTGCAGGCGGTATCGTAAACCGGACAAGCTATGCTACCTGGCTCAGCCCGTTATAACATGTTCATGACAACATTTAAAGCCAATAAGATAATTAATGCAGTACAGGGCTTCTAAGAGATGCAATGTTCTGGAGCTATGAAATGACAGATCAGTAAATGTACAAATAATAAGCACTCTAAATGCAGCTGAACATACTACACAGCTATGTATAGGCACACATAACTGCAAAAAAAGAAAAAAGAAAGAACGAGAAAAAGGACCTTTACATTTGTAGTTATTTATTCTTTCTTGTAACAAGGTAGCATTGCCACAGTCTTTATGAACTGTTCTAATTTTCTATTAAGTTTAGAAAATGCATTTTATTTACGTTATTCATGTCTGCACTTACTTTCTCAGCCATTTAAAACTGCCTGTTGTATTTTTTCATTTTATTTTATCTCCTGTTTTGAGAAATCTTTAGGCCTTTATTTTGGAACAGCCTCAGACTGTGTCTGTATCTAGGTGAAAGCTTGATATAATCCTGATTCTGAAACTTTTAACACTTGGGCTTCATATTTCACTTGGTTTTCATTGATTATTTTGTTTCATTGACTCATATTTGATGCACAACTGTTAAGCATGGTCTGGTCTTCAAATAAGACTACATCTATATTTGCAAGCAATTATTACTCAGCTCTCTACTGAAGTTTTAAAAATAGGAAATAAGTCAGGGAAATAATCTTGATTTTTTTTATGCCTGCACTTACGTTTTTAGCCATTTAGAGCTACATTCTGCAGTACCTGTTCTGTTTTTGCATTTTATTTACTGCTTGTATTTCCTATTTTGAGAAGTCTGTAGCCTAATATTTTCCCCATCCACCTGCTCATTTCCTGTTGCACTTTTTACATTTAATGGCTTTTGAATTGCCCGCCCCTACTTGAAATTTAGTTTAGAAGCTCATTTACTTGTTCTTCTGGGCACTGAAAGATCAAACTGGGAAGCCCTCAACCTAGACCCTTAATGCCTGTGTTAGCATCTGTTTCATCTGCTGTTCCTGTTAGCATGCTTTGAAATCGCCTTAAAGTTTGTGTTCCTCATTGCTGGCTTGTCTGCTTCAGCCTCACCCAGTAATTATTTGTTGTAGTTAGACGTTTGGTTTGTTTCTGGTACCTTTTCACTTTTGGCTTACTAAAGTGTGTTTTTACATTAAGAAGACTGAGACTGCAATTCTAGTGGCAGTAAAAAGGTAGCCTGGTCTGTCCGAGTTGAGAAATACACAGGGAGGCTTAAAGTGAGATTGTTTCATTGGCCAGAGAGCTTTTTAGTTGGTCTAGTCACTTTGCTTTGCTTTAAGTCTATAAATTCCACTTTTCATCACATTACGGTGTTTATCAGAACCTTATGTATACACAAGTACTCAGAATCTAGAGTTACCCTATAAAACCTCCCCTATAACTTTACCAGGTACTCAGTGGCACAAACAACAACATGTTTGGGTGCTGAGGAGCATCGCCACAAGAATTCAGTCACACATAACCTAGCTGTACTATCTATCTTCAAAATGCTTAAGTCAGCCTGCCATAAACCTATGCTGTATTACCTGTTTGAAGTTTATCTAAAAAAGGCTTGACACCATGGAGGAGTACTTTCCCAATTTCTCCACCTTCAGCTTGGTAGATATAGACATCCTGAGACAATGTAGCGATCGTCTTATATTCACTGAGAAACAACTAATCCTTATAGAAACAGATACAGTATGTGAGAGATGTTACTGGAAGCTAGACTCAAACAAAAGCACTCAAAATAACAACCAGGTTGTCAGTAATGTAAGCATTACACCCACCTAACATAGTACTGACCCATCACATAGACCAACATACACTGAGGCACTTAAAAGCAGCCTTCCTAAACCCCAAAGACCTCCTAGACATTCATCCTACAAAAAAAATCCTCAGGAAGCTCAAAAATACGTCACCAAAGCAATATCCAATACAATATATACAGCCACACCCTTTAGAACCTCAACTACAAACTCCATATAACAAGTCAACAATATCTGTCAGCATTGGAGCATATGGCCAGTAGAGTCATTTCAAGGGGGTACACTATTTTTCAGCATGGGAGCATATGGTCAGCAGACCACATTATTTGTCAAGGATGGTCTGCACCTGTCCCCTCTAGACTTTCAAATATTGGCTAAAATTTTGTCTTCCCCTATAGTGCCCTGATAAGGCAATGTCAAACTGACAAATCTTCTGACAAGAAAACCAACTAATGGGAATCTAAAGGTTTGACTGTTCAATGCCAGGAGTCTAAACAAGAAATTCTAGTCCCTCCAGGCCCTCCTCACCTTGAAGAATGTGGACATCTGTGCATTTACTGAGACATGGTTTAAAGCCAAAGAGAGCACTCCGGCAGTGCAGGACTACAGTGTTTCCACACATTTAGGCCAACTACTGCAAAAGCAGGGACCAAAGATGGAGGTGACTCAATCTATATCAACAGCAAGCTCACTTCAAGACTAGTCAGATAAGATGATCCATTTAAGCTTTTCCCTGTCCAGATTTCCACAGGCAAAGTCACATATCATAGCCTTCCAAGTTGTAGGACCCCTTCTATGAGTAAAAAAAAAAAATTTAATTGGGCTTACTTGAGGCTCTCACCATTCAACACAATGCCATATTCACAGGTGATTTCAACTATCCCATTATAAAATGGGATACTTATACAACCCTAAATTTACAGGCTCAGAGATTCCTGGACTTTGTAAACACAAATACCTTTGACCAGATAGTTCATATGCCCAGTAGGGGTAAAAACATACTCAATCTGGTACTCAGAAACCTGGAAGAATACTGTATAGCCCCCCCCCATATACTATACTCTCTGGTAAGGTCAGCCCTCAATGCTGCCTCCTTCATAACAAAAGTCAGTTCTGTGACCCTGGCTAACACCTTAACATTTAGAAACTATTCTAATGTAAACATCCTACTGCCAAGTGATAACATGTCAAAATTTCAAGCCCCTCCCAAACCCTGCAAGCACAGTAGTCTATGTAGAATTGTTCACAGAAACCCGGTGCAATCATGTTAATAAATGCAGGGAAACAATTGTGTCCACCAGAAATAAGTCCAAAACTAACTGAAAACACAAACCACCCTGGTAGACTCCAAACACAAATAGGTTGTACAACAAAAGGAAAACAGTCCTAGTCAAGCTTAAGAAGTGCTATTCCCAGCATCATAAAAACATTCTCATCAATCTAAACAAACAACTAAGAGGACAAATTAAATCATCTAAAGCCAAGTTTGATGTAAGGATAGACTCACAGGCAAAGGCAACCACAAGGCTTTCTTTAGCTACGTCCAAACCCTCAAAGGCAAAAATCAGTAGTGTGAGAACTGATTGTGAATAGATCCACCTACAGAGAGCTGGAAGATATAGCAAAATGTCTTGATATTTGATTTTGATTTTTACTGAGACTTAATCCTTACTGGTCTAGGAGGCTTAGGTAAGGACTTCTTTACAGTATCAGCTTATGATATTACAGTATGTGTCAGGGATGAATGCATATTGTGTTGTATGTCAGTATATGTTTTTCTGTGTGAGTGAAACCTCTATATCTCTTAAATAGCACCTTTCACAAACAGAGTTACTTGTGTTTAATAGAGGTTCATTATCTGTAAGGATAAGGCAGTTGCTACACTGCTTTACGATACCTAATACTACGCGGCTGGAAACAGAGGGGAAACAAGTAGTCTGACATTCTATGCTTCCCAATTTGAAGTAAAACTTGATTAATTTTAACAGAGTTGCAGAGTTCAAATAAAAGAGATGCACGGCCTATTGAAACAGTTTTCAGTTAAAGGGTGGATGGTGCAGTTATATATGTATGCCTGTTTAAATAAATGCATACGTTCAGTATATATTTATTTGTTTTATTGCTACATTGTACATTATTATTGCCATTTGTTATTATGTTACTTAATTGACTTGGAGCTTTTCTCCCTGGGCCTCCACTGAAAAGGACATATGTCCAGCTGGACTTTCCCAGTAAACAAATGTAAAATATATGCATGTATGTATGTATATATATTTTATATATATATATCTGAGGAAGTCCATTGTACATAGGACGAAAGCGCTAAAGTTGTTTTAATAAAGTAAGGTGCTACAGTCACTGGAGTTCCTTTCCTTTGGTTTAAAAATATATATATATATATATATATATATATGGATTCACTTGATAACACTGAAAACTCAAAACACTGACAATGAGAAAACTTCATAATATAGTAGACCAAAATGCTGAAACTTCGAAACACTGAAAACTCAAAACACTGAAAACACATATCATACATATACTGAGTTTAAACAACATAAATCATAGCACTTTCCACCAAGTGTAAGCAGGGGGGCAAGCCCCCCTGCACCCCCCCCATGTGGAGGTTGCCCCCCCCCGTTGCTTATATATATCAACTCCAATATTGCCCTTCACTACACTTAGTGCAATCTTGGAGTTTATATATTTAAGTAGCAGGGGGTGTGGGGGATGCAGTCCCCCACATGGGGGCTGCAGGGGGGCTTGCCCCCCTGCTTACACTTGGTGGAAAGTGCTATGATCTATGTTGTTTAAACTCAGTATATGTATGGTATGTGTTTTCATTGTTTTGAGTTTCAGTGTTTTGAGTTTTCAGTGTTTTGAGTTTTCAGTGTTTTGAAGTTTCAGTGTTTTGGTCTTCTATATTATGAAGTTTTTCTCATTTTCAGTGTTTTGAGTTTTCAGTGTTATGAAGGGAATCCATATATATATATATATATATATATATATATATATATATATAATAGTATATATATATATATATATATATATATATATATATGCATTCACTTAATTAAATAGGCATACATAAAGAAACATATAACCTGAGTGTATATGTGTCTGTGACAGCACAGCTCAGGAACTGTACTTAACAGGTTTGAGTTATTTGTACTGATTGTAGGCTAATTTACACAATGTATCACCACTATGGGCTGTTATGTCCTTCTATTAAGGTGCTAGGTATGTTGTTTTTCGTGTTATGCAGCTATGCACAGCTTGTTGCACCTGTACTTAGCAAGACCTTAATTATAGATGCATTTGGGTGACTTGTGTTATATCAGGTACAGTTAAAAGAGACAGTACCTTTGTCTATGATATTGCAGACTCGCTATGCTAAGTAAAGCTCCATAAAATATAAATTAAACAATGAAAGTGAGAGTCAATGAAGAACAGCTACAGCTCTAACCAACAGCGTTTATCTTCCCAGAACTGCAGCAATCAACCACCCCTTTCAGAAGTGTAGCTAGGATGAGGCAAAAGGGGTAACTGCTCCAAGCACAAAGTATTGTGGTATGTGATCAGCTAATCCCGATCATTCTTTAATGCATACCAGCTTTTAAAAGCTGGTATTGCATTCCTAAGACAGACCTGAGACCTGTAGCACTCTGTGTGTGTGGTCTAAAGTATAGCAACTGATTTTATATTGTAGTAAATCATTTGCTACAATTTAAAAATGAAAAATAAAATTACTGAAACCTGAGTGCTGTCATACTCCATGTGGGGGTATAAACTATAGTAACTGCAGAGAAAGGAAGGCTGGAGCAGGTTGCAGAAATGGGACCGGATTGGCTGGGGTAGGAGGTAGGGGAGGTGCCACCTGGTTGGTGTGCCAGTAGGAGTGGATTTTTTTTCTTCAGTACAAGATTTGGGGGGGTACACACTGATTAGGTACTGTCTGCATACTGCAGTTTGCATAAGTTCTTTTTTTTTTTTTTTTTTTTTGCTGTTCACCTGAAGAGCTTAGGGGGTGGGGTGCTAGTTGTGGTACTTGTACAAGGCACTTGTTAAGCCAGCCACACTTCTGTCCACTTTCACCAGGTTTAACCATCACAAGCCGTAAATGATTCACACACAGGCCAAGTGAAGAGATTCCAGCCACTCAGAAGACCTGCTTATTTAAAATCCACTTGAAGTGGCTGGTAGTTACATCTATGTTTAGTGAACTATTTGAAAGCACTGTTGGGCAGTTTTAACATCTGCTAACTATTTTAGGGATAGTTCTGGTGTAAAAGGATATTAGGTTTTAAACTGTTCAGCCTTGGACTTGATGACCTAGTAATATTTTCTGGCTCATTTGCTTTATTTAAGGAAATTTGACTATCTGTCTTTGCTACTGCTGCTGCGTGGTTTTTGTAATTTGGGTTGTTTTCCAAATTTATTGTTAGGCTACATTCTGGACTGCAAATTTTCAAAATGAGCTGAAGGAGATAACTAGACAGCTATATTATTTGTTCACTAATCTGACAAATTTATCATCTGAACACGTTATAAATATATTTTTTTACTGCTTACATTTTGTTTTTGTAGTTTGTTTACTGTATAATTTCAAGAAATATTCAAGATGCTTTTGCTCAAAATAATTTTATACAACTTATATAATATTTTCCTTTATTATTACATCTCATTTCTGGGCTTCACTTTGATTTGTATAGCACTTAACAAAGATGACGTTGATAGAATTTATTCTTTTGTTTTGGTCTAAGCATATCTGAGAGAAACCCAGCTGTCCAAGAAGATGTCTGCCACTGTGTATGACTTTCAGGGACTAAAACTTGACAACTTTGAAAGGCTGAAACTGCGCCCTGTGGAAGGGATCCCCCTTATCGAGACAACAGCAGACACATGGGACCAAGTGAAAACATTCCAGGCAAAATCAGATGACCTGCTTATTGCCACGTATCCCAGAGCAGGTGAGAACCATGCACTGTAGAACGCATGCACCAGTGATTCATTTTCTTCTCCACTAAGTGGTTTTGCTATATCTTTGAACTTGTCTGTGGGATGGGACATGCATACTTTAGACAAAATCTAGAAAATTATCAAGCTAAAATTTGTTACTTGGAGGCAAACTGGATTGTGACATGGTTGTCTAGTAAGGCAGTCTTGCATTCATATATAAAGGTTGAAGATCTTTGTCTACCCAGTAGCCACATAAAAATAAATGCTGTAATTCCAAAGATAATACCAAGAGGAAACTTATTTCTGATTGAAGATAAGTTTACAGTGAGATGAGACCTGGAAATCTGTCTGAGATTCATAATTTTATATATAGAGCTATGTCAGTTTGTGTTTCCTTGAACTGATATGGAACATTTCACTTGTACTCATTATTGTTGGGGCTTTATGGCTTTTGATTTTGAAATTTTATTAGAAAGTTGTCTGGTAAAGTGACAGAAAGCATGTGTTTATGTATGAGTGTGTGTGTGTGTGTGTGTGTGTGTGTGTGTGTGTGTGTGTGT
Organism: Protopterus annectens; assembly: GCF_019279795.1. Taxonomy (NCBI): domain Eukaryota; kingdom Metazoa; phylum Chordata; order Ceratodontiformes; family Protopteridae; genus Protopterus; species Protopterus annectens. The sequence continues at coordinate 1,591,817,748 of NC_056744.1, forward strand.
GTGTGTGTGTGTGTGTGTGTGTGTGTGTGTGTGTGTGTGTGTGCACGTGTGTGTGTGTGTGTGTGTGTGTGTGTGTGTGTGTGTGTGTGTGTGTGTGTGTGTGTGCGTCTGTGTGTGTGTGTGTGTGTGTGTGTGTGTGTGTGTTCCTGCCTGCATATGTGTGAATGCGTGAATCACAATGTGTGTGTGTGTGTGTGTGTGTGTGTGTGTGTTCCTGCCTACATATGTGTGAATGCATGAATCAGAATGTGTGTGTGTGTGTGTGTGTGTGTGTGTGTGTGTGTGTGTGTGTGTGTGTGTGTGTGTGTGTGTGTGTGTGTGTGTGTGTGTTCCTGCCTACATATGTGTGAATGCATGAATCAGAATGTGTGTGTGTGTGTGTGTGTGTGTGTGTGTGTGTGTGTGTGTGTGTGTGTGTGTGTGTGTGTGTGTGTGTGTGTGTGTGTGTGTAAAACAGACAGCTTTATTCATTGCTCCTCCTATTGACTTATTCTTCCTTGTAGACAGCATTTGGGATCAATAGGGAACAGTTGTAATTTTACGTGGATATAGAATGAGCCTTTATGCGTTCACTAGCCATTGTTTCATTCTTTCTTGCCCTCAAGGAAGTGTACAATGGATCCAAGTTCAGGCTATCCCATGCTTCTGTGTGGGTTGGCCTCCTGCATCCTCCTTGTATATCTCTGCTATTAAATAGTAAAAGTTTAATTTGATAATTGCTAGTATATAGTATATAAAGTCTTTTGTTTCTGGGAACCCTCCTCTGTAAGGGTAAACACAGAACTAACAGGGCTGTAACTTTGCTAATAGCACATGAATATGTTTTGAAAGGTTAGCCTAAAATAACTGAGCAGGGCTTATGCCATATTATTCCAGAACACTAGCTGTTTTGGAGATGGCTGTGAATGTAGAATCAATACCTCAGCTAGCTCATCCAAATTTTCAGAATTAAAGGTTTACTCAACTCATACATATGATGGACTGGCACGGATCAGGATGCAGAAAAATAAAGATGTTAGGTGAATGTCAAGCCAGCACTAAATCAGTGAATTTTAAATCCTTAGAAATAGGCTAAAAATACATAGTCCCTAACAGTGTACTAATTCATACCTTCAGAAATATTTCTGTTTTGGATTGGTGTTCCTTCTAAGTGGATGCATATATGTGCTAAGAACTGTTCGACATCACATGTAACCACTGGTAAACAAAGTCTACATTTCAGCATGTACAATTTTCTAGTAAAATCTGTTAATGGATCTTATTTCAGTAGTATGGAATTTGCACCTTTATGAAAGGAAGCTGAAATTAGTCATGTAACTACTGTGTCAGTTTGTGTTTCATATAATGAGCTGGCAGAAAGGACTGTACAGATTTTGAAATAAGAGGTGAAGAAAATAAAAGGCAAGCCTGAAAACAAGACTCGCTGTACTTATTTAAGCTGCAGAATTTACATTCATATCATCTCCCTCAAATGCTTATGTCACAAAAATGGTGATAACCTCAGAAAGAACAGGAAAGGAAGAAAAAGAGAGCAAACTGGAACGCCCCCAATTATGGTACGTACAGAGAACGCCTGGAACAGCTGTATGTAGATCCAAATTTGACACATGAAAGTTAGCGCTGTGGCATAGAGGGATAAAACCATAACTACAGCCAGGGTAACCTGGATTTGATTAGCGGCTCAAGCATCTGAGGCACTGGAACAGAGGGATGGGCTTTTGTCGGAAATGATCCCTGAGGGGAAGTGTTTGTCCACAGAGAGGAGTAGAACTCAGACATCATAATAACCATCCTCAGCAAGCAAAAGTAGTTTCCAGAACCACCACACCTGAGTGCCCTTAAGATCCACTCTGACCCCTGCTCACTTGGAGAGGTCAGAGAGAGGAAGGGAGATCAGATACACCCAGCAATAGACAAGGTCACTGGGATGGCCAGACAGAATGAAACAGGGTGGAGGGTAGAAAAAATTGATATGTGATTATTAAAGAGGGGTAAATTTAAATCAAAAGATGAAAGGCGAGTAATGGAGGCTCAATACAGCAGGCGACATACATGTTGGTTTGAAAAGTTTATAGAAATGTGGGAGAAACAAACAAATACAGGTTCCATAATACAGAGCTGAAAACAGTTGTGCAGTTCATCGCTGGTTGTGATATGCTCATGGCAGATGGTCCATATACTGAACAGTTAAACAAAGCAGTAAGACTGTTGCATTAAGGACTGTGCACACACTACAACATACAGCTAGATGAGCAGCGTTGGAAATATATACCACAAAGCATTACTAAAAATATTAAAACACACAGTAACACCACCAAGCCAACGGAGCTCGGTCCCTGCAGCAAGAGCAGAAAAATATAACAAAATAAAACCCAAAATCATGCGCAGGGAACCAATGGCACCAAAGGTTCAATGATACACAAAGTCTCTCAGCGCAGTCACTTAATTTCACAAAAGGCGATCCACAGAAGCGATCCACAAAGAAAGACAAAGTAGTAATCCAGTAATTTATTGTACAAGTTAGCGCTTTCACCCGAAGGCTTCTTCAGACTTACAAAAACTCCTATACAATTAATGTTTAAATAATCAACATAGACATATAATTGGTCAGAATTCTAAACCTCATTAGAATACATAATTAATTAATCAGAGTAACACAAAATCATCTTCCAAAGCAGTTAGTAAATCGCACCAAGCACTAATAGAATACAATATATATTACAAGTGCAACATTACTTCTCTTCTTCTGTCAACATTAGCTATACTTTGTTCACTAGCCACACTATATATAGTTATTTGCCTGACTGTCAGGCCAGGTATTAGTTTGGTTTTACTTAGTATATAAGTATTTTTTATATTTTCTATTATATATTGTGGTTCAATTAGTTTTTTATATACACACATTTTTTAACATGTTTTAATACATATATATATATATATATATATATATATATATATATATATTTTTTTTTTTTTTTTTAATGCACTTGTAATATATATTGTATTCTATTAGTGCTTGGTGCGATTTACTAACTGCTTTGAAAGATGATTTTTGTTACTCTGATTAATTAATTATGTATTCTAATGAGGTTTAGAATTCTGACCAATTATGTGTCTATGTTGATTATTTAAACATTAATTGTATAGGAGTTTTTGTAAGTCTGAAGAAGCCTTCGGGTGAAAGCGCTAACATGTACAATAAATTAATGGATTACTACTTTGTCCTTCTTTGTGGATCGCTTCTGTGGATCGCCTTTTGTGAAATTAAGTGACTGCGCTGAGAGACTTTGTGTATCATTGAACCTTTGGTGCCATTGGTTCCCTGCGCATGATTTTGGGTTTTATTACTAAAAATAAAGAAGTTCTGATTATATGGGCTAATCCAATACCAACAGATAAAAAGGTAGAGCAAGAAAACCACATATAATAAAGAAAAAAGGACAAAGATATAATTAATCATTGAAAAAGTATATTTCATAGGTTATTTATTTATTTACATTTGTTGACCGGGAAAGTCCACTGGGCTCAACAACTCATTTTCAGTGAAGGCCCGGGGAGAAAAGCCCCATGCAATCACAGAAATTTTTACACAACATCAGCTTAACTTTGAAAGTAAAAAAAAATTTTTACATAATGCAAATTGAAGTAGACATACAAGACAAATACATATTATAGAGGTATACGATACAAAAAAATAAACCCAGTGTGTTACATTTTTAGTAATTCTGTTTGTATATTCTCATAAGTAAGAATACTGTTTAATCAATTCTGTTTATTCAGCCACAGAAATAAAGAAAGCAAAAGAGATCGGATACGACGACAGATAGTGTAAATAGCAACTATATTGAGTTAGTAAAGGTATTTGTAGTATATAGTGGTAAGTACTAGGCTAGCTGCCTGTATGGACCACTTTAAGCCTAGCCAATTTCCTCTTCAAAGGTGAGGATCAAACCATATACCTTGTGTTTCTGAGGTAAACACCTTAGCCATTATGCCAACCAACAACCCTATTGTTGTGTCTTTCGGCTTTTCCCAGTTAGGGGTCGCCACAGCGGAACTCCAGTCTGCTAATTATTGGCAGTAGATTTTTATGCTCTGAGTTGCCAGCTCTGACACACAACCTTCAACGAAGGTACGCCCATTCACAAATGTCTCCACACAGAAGACGCTTTAGCTGAGAATCGAACAGGACAACGTCTTACTGTGAGGCGACAACACTACCGCAGCACCACCACCGCAGTCAAGGGATATAATGTCATAGAATACTAAGATATGCAAGCAGAAATAAGAGCAATGGGATAAATGCATTCACTTCCAATAGCAGAAGGGCAAAAGGCTAATGAAATGAATGTTCAAGGATACCTAAATCAATGGCATAAATGCATTCTCTACCAATAGTAGCAGGGACAACAGGCTTTCAGGGATACCTAAATATGCTACCACTACATGTAACTGTATATGAACTGCAGAAGAAGGCAATTCTGGGTGCTGAGAAAAGCACTCTTAACAAACATCAAAGATTAAACAGTGCTAATTTCATGAAATCTAACCATACCCTGACAATGGAATGTGGTAATGTCACAGTATTAGAAATTCAAAATGTTTGAAGACATTAAAAAGTGGATATCCACACTCAAACCAAACACCCAGAAAATGCAATGAAATTAGAAACAGACTGCTGAGAAATAAATTTAGAAATTTTGCACCCAGAGAGAAGTAGTAAATGATTGTCAAAAAATGTAAATTGTCCCAGTGATTTGGCAACTCTGAGTTAGTTATTAGTTTAGGGAGTGCATAAGTTGAAATTCATTACATAGGGCAATGTAGTACACTTTTCCCACTTCCTACATAACAACACTTTGCCAACCAGAAAAAAACATCACTTCTACACCTACTAAATCACTACTCAAATAATTGGTACCTACGTTCCACCAACAAATCATTAACAAGCATAACCAAAAGAAAAATTCTGCTAAGATTCCGTTTACTCTAATTGTATTGCAAAGATCTGAAATTCCCTGCCTCTTAACATTAAGGTCAACACCCAGTAAATCTAATTTTAAAATATTTCTCAAATTCCACTTATGAAAAACATGGATATGCTCCTGTTCTGACTCAGGTTAGTAGATAATTCACAGTCACGTTGCTTTGTTAATCTACTAGAAATCCCATTTTTGCATGCTTTCATCATACAACAGTGATTCTTAATTGTTTTGTCACAAACTTAATCTTCTGAGTATATTTTTAAAACTATGTTACTTAAACTTCTGTTACTGTTTTTTATCGCTCTAGAAATGTATTGTATGTTACACATTATCTGATTCTGATTGTTTTGTATTTAGAATTCTCTCCACACATTTCAATATGGAAATGTTTTTCTTCTCTTATATGTGCTATTTTTGTTGTGTGTTTTTTTTTTTTGCTTGTCTATTATATTGCAATATCCCAGTAAAAAAATGTAAAATAAAATGAATAAATAAATAAAATAAATAAATAAACATTTTAAGTAAATGCCCATTGAGTTAATCCAACTTGAAGGTTCAAGAGTTAATGAAATGTCACTTGAATGCATGAACAATACGCTACTGTGGTTATTAGTCATGTACCAACTCCTTCGCTTAAAGGTTTCTGGAATTCATAAATTCCAATGCCCTGGATCAACTTATCCACACCCCCACCAGGGGCAACAATATCCTAGACCAAGTCATTACCAACATGAGTGACCAGTGTTCCATATCTGAAGTCAACTCCTCTTTAGTCAGATCTGACCATAAGCTAATCACCCTAGATATCCGCATCCTGTCCCCACCCACCATTAAGGAAACCACGGAAAAAGATTTCTCCAAGGCCAACTTCATGCTTCTTAAGACAGAAGTGGTGAACTTCATGACACCCATGCAGATGGACAATACAGTTATGACTGCTGAAACCTATACAAATGCACTCTATAAGCACTTACACGAGTGCATGAATCGTGCTATCCCAAACAGAACCAAGACGCTATCCTACAAAAAAAGGAAGCCAATCTGGTGGTCCCCTGCCATAATCAAACTCTACAACAGAAGGAAGAAACTGTTGCAAAAGAGAGTAAAATCCCATGCTTGGAGGAGCTACCTGGTCAGCCTCAGTGAGAAGCTGAGATCCCTTATAAAATCCTCCAAAGCTAGCTACGAAAACAAAATCACCACTGATTCTAAGGGCAACCACAAAGCATTCTATAGCTATATCAAGAATCTCAATGGCAACACCCAGATCTGCTCTTAGTCACAGCACAATGACACAAAAATTACAGAACCAACTGATATTGCCAACATTCTGGCAGATAGGTTCAGTGCTAACTTTACCCCCCCCCCCATCCCCTAAAAGGCCCATATCTATACAGGAAGAATGCACAGTCCCTGTAATCACATCTAAACAGGTAAAAGCTGCACTCTCTAAAACCAAAAACAAAGGATCCATGGGACTGGACAACATCCCAGGCTGCATTTTACAGAAACATCAGAAAAAACTAGTTCCCCACCTAAGCACCATGTTCAATCATAGTCTCACATCACTCTTTGTGCCTACTGAATGGCGCACAGCAACAGTTATCCCACTCCACAAAGGGGGAGCCACCACTGATCCTGGGAACTATCGTCCTATTAGCCTGACGAGCCTGGTCTGCAAGGCCATGGAACGTATCATCATGGAATTCATAAACAAAGACATTGCTAACCTCCAAACTCTGGACCCCACCCAATTCGGGTTTGTGAAAGGCAGATCATGCCTTCTGAATCTGATCAGCTTCTTTGAATCAGTCACCAAAGCCGTAGACGAGGGTAAAGTGGTTCACACAGCTTCTCTTGACCTTGCCAAGGCTTTCGACTCCATCCCCCATTCTGGAATTATTGCTAAACTCACTAAACTAGGTATAAATCCCTACATCACAAGATGAGTTGCCAGCTGGCTCACTGACAGAACCCACACTGTAAAATTGCAGACTCCAAATCTGACTTCAAACCATTGACAAGTGGAGTACCACAGGGTTCAGTCTTGGTACCTCTCCTGTTCGGTATCTACTTCTCTGAAGTACAGGCTAACACAGAAGGCCTTTGGCTAATGAAGTTCACAGATGACTGCAAACTACGAGCCATAGTCGAATTCCCAAATGATGTGGACATCCTACAGAAGGGCCTCACTGAGACAGATGCCTGGTGACAGAGGCATGGCCTCAAGCTCAATGCCCAAATGTGCATTGTCATCCCCTTTGGTAAAAACTCTGTACCCATGAACTACCACATAAACGGAAGTCTACTTAACGCCAAATGTGTTATAAGAGACCTTGGGACCCAGGTGGACAGTAGTCTCTCCTTTAATAATCACATCATCACAGTAGTCAGAAAATCCTTCTATGTGGCACACCTCATCACAAAAGGGTTCTCATCCACGACAAAAGAGGTCATTGTTCCCCTCTACTCAGCACTCATTAGACCCATTATAGAGTACAATGCCCCTTTTGGAATGTACTGCACAAGACATCTGCAGCAGCTGGAAAGGCCACAGGAGTACCTCACAAAGAGGATTACTGGCCTCAAACAGATGCCCTACACTGACCATTTCAAAAAACTCCAGCTTTACTCTGTAGCATATCCCCTACTCCGAGGAGATCTCTGCCTAACATATAAAGCTATGCTAAACTCAGAGCTGTTGGACATGCTACACCTAAAGAAATCCCAATCCCTCCAAGCTGCATGCTCTAGGGACCTAAACCTTGTCACCACAATTAACATGACATGCTGGAGGGATATATTCCTATCCCAAAGACTTCTCATACTCTGGAACAAGCTACCCATGTATGTCAAGCAAAGGTCGTCATTAGTACTCTTCAAGAAAAATCTTGATGAGTGGATGGGAAATAAGAAATACACCCCGGGGATTACTTCTGTGGCTCTGCTCAACGGGGCACAGGAAATTGACTTTCTTGTGTGGCATAAGCCAGGGAACCCTGTTGGCTAGGCTTACTTAGGCCCTTGGGCCAATAGCCTAGTACCTACCTATGAACCTATGAATGTATGTATGTGAGAAGACGTGGTGATCAAATCAGAGAAAGATACATTGAAATTAAACCAGCTTCTGAAAAAGAATAGACCTAGAAGATTCTTTAAGGAATGTAGGAGTGCCAACATGTTCTTTGACAGAGACATAGGATGTACTTTGAAGTTGCATTTAGAAAGCCTGTACCTGTCCTGGTTGTGCAGACATGAATACCAAGAAGAAGAACCCTTATTTTACCTTTGGAGATGGAAGAAGAAATTCCCCCAGATTCAGCAAGCCCTGCACGGCGCGCATGATCAGTGTAAGAGGTACTGTTGGCAATATGGCGGCCGAGTGATCTACGTACGTGCCTGTTTGACATGCATGAGTGCTCTTGCACTAGTCCTGCCCATTCCCAGCCCCCGTATGCAAATTACTCCATTTGCAGGAGAAAACCATGCAAATGAAGTAAATATGCTATCCGGGAAGCTGGAATCAGGCCATGCAGGACTAGCATAATCTGCAGAAATGTACTCGGTTAGTAACCGAGTACAGTTCTGCAAAATCCAAAATGGAGACATGACAGCTCCAAATAAAGGCTGCATATCATTGAAGAAGCATGCAAATTGCCAAGAATAAGGCCATTAGCATTGCAAACAGTACAAAAGTAAAAAATACAACTTTAATTTTATTTCCGCCAATCATGGCTTGTTAAGCATAGGGCAGTGGCGTGCAAACGGAATCGGTGGGAAAATAAGAAAATAAACCTAAAACAAGCATTCTAACTAAAATCAGAATTCTGGCATGCAAGTCAGTGGCAGGCAAGAGACATAATAGTGGTTGCTAACGGGGGAGGCTCATTGTGACACACATAACTATGCATTAGCAGGCAATTGTATGCAAATTAAGGGGAAGGATAGTGAATCTCAGTTTTCCCCAGCATGTGAGGCAGGTCCCAACGTTGTAAGAGTAGGAATAGCTGAGTGCAAGACTAGGAGGTAGGTGCCATCATGGGTGGGTGTGTCAGGCATACTGTAGGCAGATTGGAGGCCTGTGGCTTGGGTGTGCACCCAGCATAGCACAGCTAAGCTAGGGGGTGTGTCAAAACCTGCCAAGCACTCTCTACAAAGTGTAAGCAGGTGTGCGTGCTGCGCATCAAGGTCTACTAAAGAAAAATGAAGTTAAACCAGGAAATAGCAGCAATGTGCCCATTTGAGCACTCTGTTTGCACGGCATGCATGCGGGCTCAAACAGGGAGGCAATGGGAAGGGAAAACAGCAGTAGGAAGGTAATCAAGGAGAACTAGCCTAGCTGGCAGGTGAAATGTATCAGAATCAGCCAATTACACAGGCTGCAGACCAGCCCAGCCCAGGACACTACTATAAACTAAGCAAACACCTTCACCACTGGTGTTTACCACACTCTACACCACCGGTGTATACAAGCAGGGAAATTTTAACAAACAAACCTACAAAATGAGAAGGGCTGCAGCAGGCAACATAGAACAACATGTGCAAGAGGCTGAGGGTGGTGAGGATGTGAATGCTGCTGAACAACCCACAGTGAGGAGACGGAGAAGAGTGTATAGACCCAGGGTAACCTACCAGGGGCTACATGAGCTGGAGATAGTAGAGCACTATAGGATGGACAGAGACCTCCTACAGCAAATAGTTGAGCTGTGCTGGCCATACCTGACACACCAAACTGACTGAGGGGATTCATCACAGTGGATACCAAGGTATGTCTAGGCCTAGGTATACTAGCCACAGGTACCACCCAAATCACAACTGGGGATATCATGGGGATCTCACTGGCATCAACACCCAGAGTATTCCACCAGTTTCTGAATGCCATGTCAGCACATGCCAGTGAGCATGTATATTTCCTCAACACCCGTGAGGTGCTGACCAGCAATATGAATCTCTACCACCAAATAGCAGAATACCCTGGGGTAGTGGGTGCTATAGACTGCATGCACATACGCATCAAATCACCACCCGTTGAGCAGGGTAAGACCTATCTCAACCACAGGGGCATCCCCTCCATCAACTGCCAGGTTGTATGTGATGCCAAGGGCATTATAATGAATGTGTGTGCTGGCTGCCCTGGAAGCTATGATGATTTCCACATATGGCATTTGACGCAGCTGTACCAAAGATTTGCCAGTGGGGATATCCCCTATGGTCACCTAGTGGGGGATGCTAGGTACACACTGGAGCCATGGCTGCTGACACCCATCAGAAATGCACACACACCTGAACAAGAACGCCTTAATGAGGCACACGCACAGGCCAGATGTATAATAGAGCATGTGTTTGGGATGCTCAGGTCATGGTTCCAGAGTCTGGACACATCCGGTGGAGCCTTGCAGTATTCACCAGCTACATGTACCCAAATGGTTATGGTATGTGCTATGCTACACAATATGATCCTGGGGAAACAGCTGCAGCAGGAACAGCATGGAGCAGGGCCACACAGCCCACCACCAATACCAAAGCCTGCACAGGCACAGAGTGACCTGGAGGAGGAAGAACCTGAGCTTACCCCAGTAGGCAGAAAAAGGTGTGCCCAGTATGTCCTGGACTTGGCAAAGAGGCAATGCATAGCACATGCACTGACATAGTAGGGTCCCAGGGAATGACATCTCTCTCCAACTCGCACATAGAGTAAAAGGGATGCCAAACATGACACCACCTGTGCTTAACCATGTATAGGGAGTGTACTATGTGCATCTGACATAGGCAGCCCTCCAGCAGCAGCCGCAAGTCTGGCATACCCACAAGATATGTCGATCAACCTACCAATTGCCAAATGGATTAGAATGTGTTGTTACCTGTAGCTATGGTATGGATGTGAGCATGCAAGGGAATTGGGTGGCTGAATGTTACAGCAGCAGACAGTAGACACCCATAGTGGCACCCTGACATGTGTAACACATACTGGAGTCACCATAGTAACCAGTACTACACAGGGTGACAAAACCCACTGCAGGTATTGTGCTGAGCGACATGTGTGTCCATATGACCCACACATGCCAGTCATGATGGTTCGCATATCCAACAACTGTCGAAACCAGCAGGACAGGTGTAGACAAACCCAAACAGGGCCTGTGCCATGGCCCCAGACTGATGGATATGGTTATCCCCATCCCCAGGCCTACACAGACAGACCACAGTAGGGCAGTGGGATATTAGTTCTGAAAGTCAGACAACAATATGTAGGGCAACCAAAGCCACGAGCTGTAGTACAATGGTGTGCCTCTAGTGAGCATGATAGTTAGCAATACAGAATGAAATAGAGTACATGACACACCAGTACAGTCATAGTAAATGTGTACAGGTGTCACTTGTGCCCCCCATCCTACATAGCAATGTAAAAAGAGTCAGGTGTGCCCCCCCAAACCTATGTAGAAATATTCAGGTGAGCCCCCCCCCATCCTACATATTAATGTAATAACAGTCAGGTGTGCCCCCCCCCACTCCTGTGTATAAATGTAGAAACAGTTAGATGTGCCTCCCCCTGCTATGCAGAAATGTAGTAACAGTCAAAGGCAACTGATCAATGGATATCCTGCAGAACACAGCATGCTACCTGTTGGTGTACAACACAAAGGCCAGCACTGCAGCACAAACTACCTGGACATGATCCACACATCCACTACAGATGACTATACTGGGCATGCTCACACACTTAAACACATGAAAGTCATGACTGCAAACACCAGTGGACCAGACATATGTGGCAGTTGCAGATGTTAGTGCAGACACTCGTCAGCATGTACCACTCATGCCTTGCACACACAGTGGATAGGAATACAGACATATATGTCAGGGTGACACAGTATAATAAGCCAAAGGTAGATGTACATAGATGTGTGAAAGAGGGTGACTGTGACAAGGAGCCATCTAGGCCTGTCCCACCCAGCACACAGCCAAAGGGCCCCAAACACAAGAGGTGCAGATGCCACTCACTGCAAATACTAGCCACCAGTATCTGTCAGCATTACAGACTATGTGGTGCATGTGCCAGCTTTGAAAGATGACTGTACAAGGAAGTAGTCATCTAGCAGCAGTACACACGAATCTGTGACATATGACCCCGTGTGTGCCCGCATGTGGCGTGTCAACCCGTACATGAATGGGCTATGGTCCATGCACGCACTGCCCTCCCCATAGCCCTACTATGACAAGCCTGCTGAGGTAATCCAATGTGAAATACACCTTTGGGAGAGTTGTAGCCCAGTAATCTCCATAGAGCATCCTGTAACTGCGTACTGCTGTAGAATGATAAAGTAACTAGGTAGGTGTTCTAACCCCAGACTTGGCAACTGTGAGTGTGCGTGTGTGCGTGTCTGTCTGTCTCTGATTGTGTAATGTGCAATGCTTTTTAGGGTACTCACACTCCTTACAATTAACATACTCAATTTAGGCAAGGCTGCTGATGTCACCCACCTAGAAATACACCTCTGGGAAGGTTGTAGCCCAGTAATCTCCGTAGCACGTCCTGTAACTGCATACTGCTGTAGTGTGATAAAGTAGCTAGGTAGGTGTTCTAACCCCAGACTTGACAACTGTGTGCATTAGTGTTTGTGTGCACGTCTGACTGTGTAGAGTGCAATGTTTTTTAGGGTACTCACACTCCTTATGATTAACATACTCAGCTTAGGCAAGGCTGCTGATGTCACCCATCTAGAAATACACCACTGGGAGGGTTGTAGCCCAGTACTCTCTGTAGCGCGTCCTGTAACAGCATACTGCTGGATTGTGCTTTAGAACTGTGGTAGGATTCCATCCCCACCCATGGCAGTTCTGGATGTTTTGTGTGTGTTTCAATGTCTGTATACGGAGCAATGCATTAAAGGCTAGTCACACTTAGTACATTTCACATGGCCTACTTTGGCAATCCTGCTGATGTCATTAATTGTGAAATACAACTTTGGGAAAGGAGTACTTCAGCAATGTACGTGGTGCGTACTATAACTACTTAGTGCTGTGGTGCATTAACTAAGGTAGGGGTTCTACTCCCAAACATGACAGGTGTGTGTGTGTGTGTGTGTGTGTGTGTGTGTGTGTGTGTGTGTGTGTGTGTGTGTGTGTGTGTGTGTGTGTGTGTTTGTAACTCATATCCTGTGTAGAAGTGGTTGTCAGCATGTGACACCTATGGCCAATGTGGAGTGTGTTTTGCATATTTATTATATGGTGGCCCTACTATATATCACAATGTCCACTATACAGGGATACCAGATGTTAAATAGCTGAGAGGCTAGGATGCAATGCCATACCCATACATGTGACATCAAGGCCAGGCAATTTCAGTTAGTGACCCCAGTATTACCCAGAGCACACTCGCAACCCATATCTCATACACACACACATGCCTAGGCAACAGACAATATGTGGGTAGTACACTGCATATTGGCCACTGCTAGTAACTATGGAGTGATAGCAGTGGGCTACAGAGGACATGTCACCCTGTCCATCTGTCCAATATGCACGTACATGCTGACAGTGCACCTCCCCCATGTTCCCCAATGGACACCTGCACCACCTGTGGTGCCATCACATGTGACCCACAATGGACATACCATGCCTGACAACATGCCCTGTATGGACAGATACCACTGACACCAGGGTATGATGTTAGCATGCTATCAATGTAGGTGCAGAGTAAACCTGCTGCCCATTACCGGTCCCCACCACAGGTGGGCAAGACTGGCACATATGATGCTAATCTGTGTTCACAACATGGGCCAGACACCCCAGGTAAGTTCCACATGTCACTGTACATGCATGAGGGAGGTGTGCACATCCCAGACACCGTCCATGTCATGGACTAAGGTATATATACATGGCTAGCAATGCACACCATTGGCCACACACAATAGTCACATAGGTGATTGGATGTGGGGATACAATACCCACCTGTGTTGGCAAATGCGGACACTACAGCCCTGAGACACAATGCGGACCATTGTCATGTGGCCTGATGCCAAGGCATACCCATCGCCTACCCTTGTATAGCCTGCTGCCACAGTCGACTACCACACACCCGTGCAGACATGCACCCATGCATGTCAGTACTGGCACCCTCTGTGTTTGTCTGTGTGTTGTATATTGCATATGTTCACATCCACACTGACTACAACCCCCATTGGCATACTGAAACATGCTGTCTGATGTCAGATACCTCCTCATACCCTTTGTCCATACAACCTCCATATGACCCATGTGGTGCATGTGATACCTGCACAGTGATGTACTGTGGCAATCCTGCCACAGATGACTTATACTCCTGGCCCTGCCAAGTGTGTCAATATGTGTGTGTCCCTGTGAGAGTGTGGCTGTGTTGACACTGGCACCTGTTCATACGGACAGGCATGTGTATGTCACCTACTGTATAGCTACCATATCCCTGTTGCAGATGTCACTCACCATCACATATATGTTCTGAGGACTCCACAACAGGTAACACATGTGGCGCATCCAATAACTGCATCAAACTGTGATAGCACTACATAGTTGTCAGGGGTTTGATACCCTGTGCTGGTAGATGTGTGTCACACACAAGCTGCAGTTTTACTCTCCCACCCCTCCCTGAGATGTCTTTGCCTTGGTTTGCCTCTCCCACTCCCTCTCTGGTGGATGTAGAGACCTACATTTGCTTTGCTTAGGCAGCAGCAGGTGTATTTTAAGTGATGCTCAGGATCAGTCGATGGCCTCTGCACAAATTGCAGCCCTCCCCTAGCTGATTTCATGTGGAGCAGCTGTGGTAACATTCACATAACCAATTGCATGGTAACACACTCCAATATCTAGAAACATCATGTTGTTGTTGGCCCTTGTCAGTCACTGTGAGCAGGAACTAGATCTGTTGGTTGGCAAACAACAGCTGAGATGGATTGGAAATTTACCTCTAACAACATATACTATGGAAACAGGGCAACAAACAGGAGGGGGATGTACCTGACCTGACTACAGACTGTAAGTGCTGCTATACTGCATGTGGAGTACTGTTGGTTTAACAGTGTGTGTGTGTGTGTGTGTGTGTGTGTGTGGATATGACTTTCCTACATGTCTCCATACCTGCCATGTCAGTTCCATGTTTATGTGGAATCCCTATCTGCAGGGTCAGCTGCAGACAGGGCAGTGTGTTGTGGCTGTGGTGTCATGTGTTACCAATGGAGCATCTATCTGTGGACTGCAGATGGTAGTGTGAGGATTGCAGTCTGTAGATGGTGACTGCCGTGACAGTTACCGGCTTCTTATTCCTCATAGGGCATATGTTGCCACAAACCCTGTTACAACAGTATATGCATGAGGTTATCATAGCAACATGTCATTATTGGCCATGTGAATGTGCTGCCAGCCACAACCCTGTCAACCTGTATACATATGTTGTGCATGACGTGGTGCATATGTGCTGTACACCATAAGTAGTGTCATCATATCCGCTAACAAGCCAGTGAGATGTCAGACTGCTTCACATGTAATGTACAGTAGGGGTTATATGTGATGACATAATCTGGACATTCTGTGGATGTTTACACAGTCCTTCCTGTGTGTGGGCATCATTTTTCCAGACAGTAGGTAGCAATACCTCTTACAGGAGAACCGGCACACTCAAGGCGGCTACATATTTGTAGGCTAGCCTCGAATTTGCTCACTTTGGGTACGTAGTGCTTACTGTCGCGCAGACACAAGCCTCCAGCTACATCTGCCTACAGATAGTTTGTGTCAGATTTGTTGAGCCTGTAAACATAAACTCACACATACCTCCGGTGACATCTGCCTACAGATAGTTTGCATCAGATTTGCTGAGCCTGTGCACTTAAACTTGCTAACCAGTGCTGACATATGCTTACTACAGCTTATTGCTGCTTAACCTAACTACTGCTTTATGCATTATGATACTGACACCTTACATGTGCATTTCCTGCAGTACTCCAAGTCATATATATATATATAATATATATATGTTATTTCATGGCCGCAGTACTCCAGTTCATATATATATATATATGTTATTCCATGGGTTATGCTACATACATACATATTACCCATAACGTGGTTTGGCATGGGAACTGTTATATCTCAGTACCTTCCCTGTGTCCCCCACTCCTTTCTCTTTGACATCCATGGACCAGTCCCATTAGTACGGGTTCATCCAACCCCAGCATGCCTCAGTCCATAATGTGATACCCATCATTCTCTTCCCCCCTGTTCCTCCTCCACATCAATCATCCTTCCTACAGGTTCCAGCTGAATCTAACCACACCACAACACATTGCCCACTCTCCACCTCTCTGGACCCTTCACATGAGTTGTCCCAACCCATGGATCTTCAGGCTTCCACACATGTAGTCCATGAGCATACATTACCATCTTTGCTTACCTGTGAGGCATGGAATGTTACCCCATTGACTCTTTTAGCAGAATTTTGGGGTTGTCCTGCCAGGGATGAACATGTGTTTCTTTAAGATTAGACATAGCAGGTTGACACTGTGTTTTCTACTGGTAGTATCCTGCCAGTAGTCAGGAGGCAGTGCTGTGCTACGCTTAGCAGTGCGTATTATTTTTATGCATGATATTTGGCTTTTGGCATTGATTTCCCTTCATCACTTGTTATATGTGTGTCTTGTATCCTTGAGACATGTGTATGTACACTGTATGGGGTCCTGGGAACTTCTACACTTAATTACAATAACACCTCACATCTGGACTTACTGCAATACTCCAGTTCACATATGTATGTTCTGTAGTCAGTTATAGCACATATGACTGTCTACTGATGCCTTTCACAGGTTCAGTTTGGTTATACTATGGCGAGGACATGTTTACTACTAACTCATTCTTCTGTACCTCTGTAATGGCTTGGTGGATAGCTACTGGGACTATGGTGTATAGAGTCCTGGGTTCATGACCTGCATGGCTGTTTATTTTGTTGCTGGGCTGGCAAAGGCTGGATATAGAGTGATTAAGGCACTTTAAAGCAGTTGTAAGGACTTACGCCCACTTACTAGTGCGTGCATATGCTTATTATAGCTTATGTGTGCTTACACCGTTTAATAGTGCCTTATTCCATCTGGCACTGATACGTCACATGTGCATTTTTTGCGGTACTCCAGTTTATATATATATATATATATATATATATATATATATATATATATATATGCTATTTAGTGGGTTTTGCAACAAAACTATTGGTTATAGCCTGCTTTGCCATGTAAAATTGACTGTGCTACAGTGGGACTCAAACTGGGAATGCCTGCTCATCGGTCAGATGCTCTACCCACTACACTATTGCTGTTCTGCTTCATTTGCATATTTCTACCATACTGTCATACCCATGTTTCCTTCCCCGGCCCGCGGGCTCCAAGTACACAGCATCCATCCATTCTCCAGTTGCTAGCCCAGCCATACCACACCTCCACACATTTCCCTCTCTGCATGTCTCAGTACTCCTCCATTATACTGTCTCGACCCAAGCTTTTGCAGGCTCTTCATCTGTTTAGTCCATGTATGTACAAGCCTTCTCCTGATCCTCCTCTGATACTAGTGGAAACATCGATGTGACTCACAATTTTTGGTCCGTACCACCAGGGATGGACAGGTTGTGGTGTCAAGAGTAGACTTAGCTGGTCTACACTGTTTCTCCCACTGGTAGCATCCTGCCAGGGGTTTGAAAAGCAGCAGTTTGCTCACACACCTGGCCAGCCTCATCTCCCGGTTCCACGGAACCGACGCACCAGGTGTGACATTCTGTGCAGGAAGCACTCCCACATGCCCCCACGGCATGCACCGTTTTTCATTATCCTCTTCAGTATTATGCAAGACCACTGTTCTCACAGTATGATTGGGCAGGCACTGTTCTTTGATACACACAGACTGCTCGAAATACTGTGATTGAGTAAATGCACATGTTTGCTGGTATTAATCTACATACTTACATACATTTTCTATACTTTTGACTGACTGTGCTGGATATGTTTGTGATAGCAGCTGAATGTGTATCTGCCATGGCTTAGTGGTAACTCATGTAGACTATAGTGTGCAGGATGGGGGGGTTGCAACCTGGGAGTGCTGATTATTTTGTGAATGGGCACTATGAGAGCTGTTGGCTACAGAGTGACTACGGCACTATAGAGCAATTGCAGGTGGGTATATGCTGGTTTGCGTAAGGCTCAGCATTGCTGACCTCCAGTTGTGGTGTCTTACACTGAGTTAACTTCTACATTGCTTAACCAGTGTGGGCATTGCTTACAGGCTTACACCCGCTTGCTCCCGCATATCCCCAAGCAACTTCATGTATTTAGTTTACATTTGTTGACTGGGACAATTCGACTGGCTGCTTGTCCATTTTCAGTGGTGGCCCAGGGAGTAGAGCTCCACAGTAAACCCCAGGTACTCATTTCAAGTAATACTGAGGTGTTTTCATTCATAGAGAGTTACAGACGTAACATAGCTACGTCCCACATTCTTCATGCCTAGTTTACGTTAACATGTCGGTATTATACATGCTTAGGTCAGGTTTACATGTCAGGTATGCCTGTTGACAAAGGACAGTTTAAGGTGAAGTTATATCCCAGTTTAACAGTTCTGGATAGGTTACACTCAGGTATTCGGGTTAGGTTTACTTATTCCATACCTGTGTGGTAGAGTAGAAGAGAATAGTGAAGGAGTAGGTAGGTAGGTAGAGGGGAGATATTGTAACTGTACAGCAGGCTGTTGGAATAATTGGTAGGGGAGCAATAGGGAAGGTTAGAAGGATGTTGGGATTTGTATGCGATGCAGGACAAGAGGTGTCGGTTTCACTAGTTGATGTAGGGGTATAGAGTGTAAGTTGGGGGGGGGGTTCACCAGGTGGTGAGCATGCGCTGATCCAAGTGTTCTTGAGGTGTTCCTTCATGTGTTATTTACATGTGTCCTGTGGGAAAGCTGAGGTAATACATGTGGGTAGGGGGTTCCAGATTCTGCCAATATAGTTGAGGAAGAGGGCTTTTCGTCTCGGTATTTTGGGCATCGGGATTCTGTGCATTCGGGATTTTTTAGGGACCCATATATATATATATATATATATATATATATATATATATATATATATATATATATATATTTATATATATATGTGTGTATGTGTGTGTGTGTGGATATGACTTTCCTACATGTCTCCATACCTGCCATGTCAGTTCCATGTTTATGTGGAATCCCCATCTGCAGGGTCAGCTGCAGACAGGGCAGTGTGTTGTGGCTGTGGTGTCATGTGTTACCAATGGAGCATCTATCTGTGGACTGCAGATGGTAGTGTGAGGATTGCAGTCTGTAGATGGTGACTGCCGTGACAGTTACCGGCTTCTTATTCCTCATAGGGCATATGTTGCCACAAACCCTGTTACAACAGTATATGCATGAGGTTATCATAGCAACATGTCATTATTGGCCATGTGAATGTGCTGCCAGCCACAACCCTGTCAACCTGTATACATATGTTGTGCATGACGTGGTGCATATGTGCTGTACACCATAAGTAGTGTCATCATATCCGCTAACAAGCCAGTGAGATGTCAGACTGCTTCACATGTAATGTACAGTAGGGGTTATATGTGATGACATAATCTGGACATTCTGTGGATGTTTACACAGTCCTTCCTGTGTGTGGGCATCATTTTTCCAGACAGTAGGTAGCAATACCTCTTACAGGAGAACCGGCACACTCAAGGCGGCTACATATTTGTAGGCTAGCCTCGAATTTGCTCACTTTGGGTACGTAGTGCTTACTGTCGCGCAGACACAAGCCTCCAGTTACATCTGCCTACAGATAGTTTGTGTCAGATTTGTTGAGCCTGTAAACATAAACTCACACATACCTCCGGTGACATCTGCCTACAGATAGTTTGCATCAGATTTGCTGAGCCTGTGCACTTAAACTTGCTAACCAGTGCTGACATATGCTTACTACAGCTTATTGCTGCTTAACCTAACTACTGCTTTATGCATTATGATACTGACACCTTACATGTGCATTTCCTGCAGTACTCCAAGTCATATATATATAATATATATATGTTATTTCATGGCCGCAGTACTCCAGTTCATATATATATATATGTTATTCCATGGGTTATGCTACATACATACATATTACCCATAACGTGGTTTGGCATGGGAACTGTTATATCTCAGTACCTTCCCTGTGTCCCCCACTCCTTTCTCTTTGACATCCATGGACCAGTCCCATTAGTACGGGTTCATCCAACCCCAGCATGCCTCAGTCCATAATGTGATACCCATCATTCTCTTCCCCCCTGTTCCTCCTCCACATCAATCATCCTTCCTACAGGTTCCAGCTGAATCTAACCACACCACAACACATTGCCCACTCTCCACCTCTCTGGACCCTTCACATGAGTTGTCCCAACCCATGGATCTTCAGGCTTCCCACACATGTAGTCCGCGAGCATACATTACCATCTTTGCTTACCTGTGAGGCATGGAATGTTACCCCATTGACTCTTTTTAGCAGAATTTTTGGGGTTGTCCTGCCAGGGATGAACATGTGTTTCTTTAAGATTAGACATAGCAGGTTGACACTGTGTTTTCTACTGGTAGTATCCTGCCAGTAGTCAGGGAGGCAGTGCTGTGCTACGCTTAGCAGTGCGTATTATTTTTATGCATGATATTTGGCTTTTGGCATTGATTTCCCCTTCATCACTTGTTATATGTGTGTCTTGTATCCTTGAGACATGTGTATGTACACTGTATGGGGTCCTGGGAGCTTCTACACTTAATTACAATAACACCTCACATCTGGACTTACTGCAATACTCCAGTTCACATATGTATGTTCTGTAGTCAGTTATAGCACATATGACTGTCTACTGATGCCTTTCACAGGTTCAGTTTGGTTATACTATGGCGAGGACATGTTTACTACTAACTCATTCTTCTGTACCTCTGTAATGGCTTGGTGGATAGCTACTGGGACTATGGTGTATAGAGTCCTGGGTTCATGACCTGCATGGCTGTTTATTTTGTTGCTGGGCTGGCAAAGGCTGGATATAGAGTGATTAAGGCACTTTAAAGCAGTTGTAAGGACTTACGCCCACTTACTAGTGCGTACATATGCTTATTATAGCTTATGTGTGCTTACACCGTTTAATAGTGCCTTATTCCATCTGGCACTGATACGTCACATGTGCATTTTTTGCGGTACTCCAGTTTATATAGATATATATATATATATATATATATATATATATATATATATATATATGCTATTTAGTGGGTTTTGCAACAAAACTATTGGTTATAGCCTGCTTTGCCATGTAAAATTGACTGTGCTACAGTGGGACTCAAACTGGGAATGCCTGCTCATCGGTCAGATTCTCTACCCACTACACTATTGCTGTTCTGCTTCATTTGCATATTTCTACCATACTGTCATACCCATGTTTCCTTCCCCGGCCCCCGGGCTCCAAGTACACAGCATCCATCCATTCTCCAGTTGCTAGCCCAGCCATACCACACCTCCACACATTTCCCTCTCTGCATGTCTCAGTACTCCCCCATTATACTGTCTCGACCCAAGCTTTTGCAGGCTCTTCATCTGTTTAGTCCATGTATGTACAAGCCCTCCCCTGATCCTCCTCTGATACTAGTGAAAACATCGATGTGACTCACAATTTTTGGTCTGTACCACCAGGGATGGACAGGTTGTGGTGTCAAGAGTAGACTTAGCTGGTCTACACTGTTTCTCCCACTGGTAGCATCCTGCCAGGGGTTTGAGAAGCAGCAGTTTGCTCACACACCTGGCCAGCCTCATCTCCCGGTTCCGCGGAACCGATGCACCAGGTGTGACATTCTGTGCAGGAAGCACTCCCACATGCCCCCACGGCATGCACCGTTTTTCATTATCCTCTTCAGTATTATGCAAGACCACTGTTCTCACAGTATGATTGGGCAGGCACTGTTCTTTGATACACACAGACTGCTCGAAATACTGTGATTGAGTAAATGTACACGTTTGCTGGTATTAATCTACATACTTACATACATTTCCTATACTTTTGACTGACTGTGCTGGATATGTTTGTGATAGCAGCTGAATGTGTATCTGCCATGGCTTAGTGGTAACTCATGTAGACTATAGTGTGCAGGATGGGGGGTTGCAACCTGGGAGTGCTGATTATTTTGTGAATGGGCACTATGAGAGCTGTTGGCTACAGAGTGACTACGGCACTATAGAGCAATTGCAGGCGGGTATATGCTGGTTTGCGTAAGGCTCAGCATTGCTGACCTCCGGTTGTGGTGTCTTACACTGAGTTAACTTCTACATTGCTTAACCAGTGTGGGCATTGCTTACAGGCTTACACCCGCTTGCTCCCGCATACCCCCAAGCAACTTCATGTATTTAGTTTACATTTCTTGACTGGGACAATTCGACTGGCTGCTTGTCCATTTTCAGTGGTGGCCCAGGGAGTAGAGCTCCACAGTAAACCCCAGGTACTCATTTCAAGTAATACTGAGGTGTTTTCATTCATTCATAGAGAGTTACAGGCGTAACATAGCTACGTCCCACATTCTTCATGCCTAGTTTACGTTAACATGTTGGTATTATACATGCTTAGGTCAGGTTTACATGTCAGGTATGCCTGTTGACAAAGGACAGTTTAAGGTGAAGTTATATCCCAGTTTAACAGTTCTGGATAGGTTACACTCAGGTATTCGGGTTAGGTTTACTTATTCCATACCTGTGTGGTAGAGTAGAAGAGAATAGTGAAGGAGTAGGTAGGTAGGTAGGTAGAGGGGAGACATTGTAACTGTACAGCAGGCTGTTGGAATAATTGGTAGGGGAGCAATAGGGAAGGTTAGAAGGATGTGGGGATTTGTATGCGATGCAGGACAAGAGGTGTCGGTTTCACTAGTTGATGTAGGGGTATAGAGTGTAAGTTGGGGGGGGGGGTTCACCAGGTGGTGAGCATGTGCTGATCCAAGTGTTCTTGAGGTGTTCCTTCATGTGTTATTTACATGTGTCCTGTGGGAAAGCTGAGGTAATACATGTGGGTAGGGGGTTCCAGATTCTGCCAATATAGAGGGCTTTTCGTCTCGGTATTTTGGGCGTCGGGATTCTGTACATTCGGGTTTTTTTAGGGACCCATATATATATATATATATATATATATATATATATATATATGTCTGTGTGTATATGTATATATATATATATACACACATATATTGCTGTATATATATATATATATATATATATATATATATATATATATATATATAGCTAACGATATGCGGATATATGAGTGTCTGCATATGTTTATATCTGTATATGGGTATTTATATATATGTATGTCTATGTATGTATACGTATGTACTACAGAGAGGGAGAGGTATATATCTATTTAATTATGGGTATATATATATACACACACACACACACACACACACACACACACACACACACACACACCTATACATACCTCTACATATTCAGCTACATGCCCTTTAATGTAGACTGGTATTGCTGGATACTATGTTTTGTGTGCATACCGGCCAAGCTTGTGTGCCACGTATGCTTTGAGATACCTACAAATAAAACTGTTAGTGTCAACAAGGTCATACGTGAAGTCTATTGTTAGTACCATGGAAACATTCATCCCATGCGGGAAGACCCAAAAATTGGGTATTCAGCTTTCGTCAAAAAAAAGAGCTGCAAAGGTACCCATGGCTATGTGCATGGTCCCAAGGGCGGGGGAGTAAAGGGAGGGCAATGTGTGGTGGTGTGATAGCTACGGGTTGGTAACCAGGGAGGGGATGGTGGCTATGTTTGTGCAGCCGGGGGGGGGGGGGCTGTGGGTAATGAGTGTATGGTTCGAGGATGGCCTGGGTTGGATGGGCCTGTACTGGTCAGCCCTCCTAGTGGGCGGGGAAGAGGGGAATGTGATGTCAACATATGAGAGGACTGATTTCAATCCCTATTTAAATGAAACACTTACAATACATTGAGCTTGGTAGTGTTTTGCGGGGCGGACGTGTTTGTCTGGGGGGGTATAGCAATTGGTACAGGACATAAATTGTTTTGGGCCTATCAAGCCCCTTGATGGTGCATGTGGACATATATGTTAATGTTCATCTACCATTGCTATCTACAGCTGTCTGGCCATATATACCTATATGGGTATATATATTTGCTTACATATTTCTAACTATGTCCGTATGTACCTATGGAGATACATATCTGCGTACGTATATGTAACTTGCTGTGTATATGTGGACATATATGTGTTGACATATATATATGTGTAGATGTCGGCATTTGCATGTATATATGTTCATATATTTGTATATATATGTATATATTTCCGGATATTTATACATCTATGGATATGTTGTATCCATTTAGATAGTAATATATGTACACATACATACACGTCCATATAGATGTCGATAAACATTCTCTGTATTGTTGCACGACTGGGCTGGGGTTATATTTCTGAAAACATACTATTTATATGTATCTGCCATGGCTTAGTGGTATATCATTTTGTGTATGGTGTGCATGGTTCTGGGTTCCAGCCTTGCAGAGGCTGTTTATTTTGTTGCTGGGCAGAACACCGGCCATTGGATACAGAGTGATTACGGCACTTTAAAGCGGTTGCAAGCAGGTTTGCATGAAGGTAAGCACTGCTAACTTCCGGACACAGTTTCTTACACCCAGTTAGCTTCTCCTTTGCTTACTCTGTGTCAGCAGTGCTTACCCCCGCGCAAACGCACTTGCACATGCTTACTAGTGCTTACATATGCTTACTACTGCTTATCTGTGCTTACACCTGCTTACTGCTGCCTTCTTCATTATGATACTGACTCTTCACATGTGCATTTCCTGCAGTACTCCAGTTCATAAACATATGTTATTTAGTGAGTTTTGCAATACAAAAATTGGTTATACCATAATTTGCCATGTAAAATAGACTATGCTGCAGTGGGACTTGAACTGGGAATGCCTGCTTGTTAGGCGACCGCTCTGCCCACTACACTATTGCTGAGATGGTGTAATTTGCATATATCTTCCTTGCTACCCTCTTCAGCCTTTTCAGCTGCTTTAATCGTAGCTAAGCAATGGGCACACACGTGCACCTACGGTTAGCTGTACTCGGAGTTTTAGAGGACAAAACCAGGGTTTCTTCTTTTGATTCATATATCCTGTTGCTGTCGTACTCATGGGGGACTGCTGGTGGGGATATGTGGACACCTATAAGTCGTCTCACTCATTTATTTCTATTTTCTGCTGTTCAACATTGCAGGGACGTGTTTATTCTGAGAGCTCTGCTCTCAGACACGCCCCCTGCACTCGTACATGCCCCATGTAAGCCTGGGAGCTCAGGCAGCGTGTCTTCATTACTGTGCATGGTGCACTGCCATCCTGCTCCTAAACAGATGATTCCATGCAGGACTAGGCTAGTCCTGCATGGAAGATTAGTAAATCCAGGGGATTGTCAAGATATCTGCTACCCTCCAGTTAGATATCCTACTCTTGACACATGCCCAGCTGTTCAACTAGCGGAATAGGTTTGTAATGAAACCTTTTTTATTGTGAAAAAGTAAAGATGCCTCTGGTTGCATTGAAGGCTTATCTGCACATACCTTTATAGTTAGAAAAAAAGATAAATGGTAAATTAACACCTAAATGCTTATGCATGCTTTAAAGGCTGAAGCTTTTCAGAAGGTACATTACTAAGCCAAGGATGTACCTGAGAAGTTAGTAGCATAAGAAAGGGAGTATAGTACCTTTGATGTTAAATGGCTAACCTGGCTGGATTATCAATGCTATACACTGGGAGTATGAACAGAGGAGTTTTACCCTTTAATATTATAGAGTTAGTCTTGCTGGGAGATTGAAGGAATAAACTACGAGGGTAAACACTCTACTATGAAGTGCATTTGGTTCTGGGTACCCTCCCCCAGGTAAGTTTAGGTCAGATGTTCTGCAAGATTCCGGCAGAAGAATTTTCTCAGTTTCAAAGGCATGAACAATGGTTTCACTACTGTTGTTTTTGATCAGTTTTGATTTCTTAAAAGTTGTTAAATCTTTTTAAGATATTCAGACTTTATGGTGAGCATGATGACTCCCCCTGAAAACACATCAACAATGGAATATACATGGTAAGGTGTAGGATTCTTCCCACTAAGATGATGCAGACAGGTCAACATATAGTCATTACTTTTATTTGTGGACACATGATTTATTCATTTTGCCAGAGTTGCTAGGAAAGATCAATTGCCTCGTCCAGATACCCTATATATGCCATCAGAACAAGAAAGAGACACACTTTAAATGAATTAAACTACATTTATACTTTTACCTTTAAGGTACAGCTAGGTTAATTCCATTCATGTACTTCTCCATGTTTTCTCAACCTTTATGTATGATAATATCACTGCCCATCTTTCCTTGAGGATTCACTTGACCAGAAGGCACAGAGGGAGAGATTCTGTCTGCAACACTATTGATGCATCTTTGGCTAGTGGCTGAGTATCAGAAGGCTGCCTGGAGTGGAAGAATACATTTAAAAGCTGACTGCCAGTCCTGTTACTGGGAGATGAGATGTTACTAAAAGTCAAAAGTAACTTTATTGTCATTTAGACCTACACAAGTGTAGATTAAATGAGATTCTGTGCAATCAGATTATCATGGGATAGACAAAAAAGAAATCACATACATAGAAAGGCATAATTTAAAACAACATATACAATACTACCACCGTCTTATAAATCAACTCTACACTTAAGTATATAGCTACATATATTCCTAAAAACATACACTTGTTAAGATACTAAAAATGCATATCTTGTAGCAAAGTACAGGTAATAGTATTGTACGTGAACCATGTACAACATTATGGGTGAACTAGCACATTATCAGTAGCAGCTGAAGAAAAACTATTGCACATGGGTTAGTAGTATAAATTATAATGGTTGGCTGGGTTTAATAAATAATAGATACAATAATATTACACAGTAAATGGGAAGTCCCAACTTCAAAACACTGTAACCTGGCCTGTCAGTGATCAGACCTAATGTTGGAATTAAGAAGTCTGACCACCTTCAGATAAAAACTGCCTTTGAACCTAGTTGTCCTGCATCGAATACTGCGGTATCTTTTACCCAACGACAGGGTCATAAACAGACTGTTTGCAGGATGAGTTGCATCATTTAGTATTTTGTGGCTCTCTTTAGGCTCCTCAATGTATAAATATCCTGGATTGTGGGCAGACTAATGCCAGTTATCCTCTCGGCAACTCTCACCACTCTGTGCAGTAATTTCTTATCTGCAACCGATCATCTCCCATACCATACCAAAAAATTGGATGTTTTCAATTGCTGCTCTGTAGAAGTGGTCATTTTGTTTTTTGAATCTTCTCAAAAAGTGGATAGGTTGGTGTGCTTTTTTCACTATATGGCAGGTGTTCCCTGACCAAGAGAGATCATCAAAGATAGGAACTCTGAGGAATTCGGTACTGCATACCCTTTCCACCGTCTTGCCATTGATCAGGAGTGATGTATGGGGTGTTTGCCTCTTCCTGTAGTCTATGATGATTTCTTTTGTTTTACTTGCATTCAGGTCAAGGTTGTTTCTTTCACACCAGGCAAATCAGTGTGTTAACCACTTCTCTGTATGCACTCTCATCCTCTCTCCTGATGAGACCCTCGACTGTGATATCATCAGCAAACTTGATGATATGATTTAGACTGAACTTTGCTATGCAGTCATGGGTTAGGATAGTAAACAATAGGGATCTGAGAACACAACCTTGAGGAACACCTGCATTGTCTGCTATGCTTCTAGAGGTATTCTTGCCCACACAAACCTTCTGTGGCCTGTTAATCAAAAAGTCCAGGCTCCAGTTGCAGAGGTGTTTGCTGATGGCCAGATGTACTAGCTTATTGATCAATTGCACAGGGACAACTGTGTTAAATGCTGAGCTAAAGTCAGTGACTAGCATTCTCACATAGCTGTCCTTGCTCTCCAGATGCCCAAGAGCAACATGCAATGTGACCACTATTGCATCAGCCGTGGATCTGTCTTCCCTGTAGGCAAACTACAGTGGATCGAAAGCTGATGGTAGTTCCACTGACAGGTTTTTCTTGACTAGCCTCTCAAAACATTTCATAACTGTGGATGTTAGTGCAGCAGGTCTGAAGTCATTCAAGATGGAGGGTGAGGCTTTTTTGGGGAGAGGGATGATATTTGTTACTTTGTAACATTAAGGAACCTTTGCTAGGCCAAGTGAGGTGTTAAATATATCCGTTAGTACTTACATAGTTGGTCTGCACAGCTCTTTAACACCTTACGCCAGACATTATCTAGACCAGCCGCCTTTCTGGGATTGACTTTCTGTAGCACTCTTTTTACTTCCATTGGGCTAAGGCTGAGTCCTTCATCATACTGCTCTGTGTGTAAGCATTGCACAGTTGTGGTGTTCCTCTTCTCAAATCTTCCAAAAAAGCTATTCAGCCTGTCTAGGAAGTCAGTGATATTGTCACATCGTGTAGCTCTCGTTTTATAGTCTGTAATTTCTTGTATACCCAGCCACAACCGTCTGGTATCCCTCATGCCCTTGAAGTGGTTTAGTACCTTCCTCCCATATTCTCTCTTAGTCTCTCTTATGCCTTTCTTCAGGTTTGCCCTTGCCACACTTAACTCATCCGTGTCATTTGCCCTGAATGCTGAATTTCGTGCCTTCAGAACATCATAGACCTTACTTGTAAGCCATGGCTTTTGGTTAGCTCTCGTGATGATGCTTCTGATCTCTGTGACATCATCAAGATATTTTATGATGTAAGCCATCACTGCTTCGGTATATTCATCAAGGTCAATGTGCTGGTCTGTTATGGCTACCTCCTTGAAAATGCTCCAGTTAGTACATTCAAAACAATCCTGGAGAGCTGATAATGCTTCCTAAGTCCAAATCCTGATCTGTTTCACTGTGGGTTTCTCCCTGACAAGAGCAGGTTTATAAGCAGGTACCAGTATGATAGAAAGATGATCCAAGCCGCCGACGTGTGGATGCCGCACTGCTTTGTAGGCTTGCTTTATATTGGTGTGCACTTTATCCAAGGTACTCCTAACCCTTGTTGGAAAGTTTACATGTTGGTAGTAATGGGGGAGTGGGAAAACTGACTTTAGATCAGCCTGATTTAAATCACCAGCTATCACATGAGCAAACTCAGCGTGTTTATTCCGCATGTCACAGGTAAACTGGTACAATTTTGTGAGTGCCTCATTTCTGTTAGCAGTAGGTGGGATATATACCACTGTTATGCAGATTCCATTTAGCTCTCTAAGAATGTAAAAAGGTTTACATTTTATAGACAAACTCCAGATTCTCAGAGCAGTGAGACATAATGACCACACAGTTACTGCACCATCTGTTATAAACATAAATGTAGACTCCTCCTCCCCTAGCCTTTCCACACAGTGCTTGGCTTCTGTCTGCATGACACAGTGTGAAACTCTTTAAATTAACTGCATTGTCACTGCTATTGCTGTGTAGCCATGTTTCAGTAATCATAATTAAACAAATGTAGTACAGTAGAGACCCTCAGTGTAGGCCAGAATAATCACCACTAGTCCAGTATCTTTTGGGGGCAAGCACATGTACCTTGGGCCAAGTACAGCACTACATATGCCTGCACTGCACCAATTAGGAAAGGTGTGTTCTCAGCCATGGTCTATAAACTGTAAAACTTAAAATTCACTGAGACCTACAATGTGAAGACACCAGTAGCTTTTATTTCTTCTTGGCTGTCATATACTAGAAGCTTCAGAGTCACCCTGTAAACACTTGGACATATCCATGCCATGCTAGCGAGGCAAGGATGAGATATTGAGGTATATGGGGGATGCAAGTGGCCTCAGTGGCCAGCAGGCCTTTTGTGTTTAATTTGTGATTGAAAGTGCAGTGAGATCAGAATATAATTCACTAGTGATAGGACACTGAAGACAGCACAAAGCCAGAGACTACCTCCCTGACATAGTAAGCAGAACAAAACGTAGTTAGAAGAATTATTCACTGCGCTTTCTCCCAGCCCTTAGCTTGCAATGTCAGTTTGGTGAGTCTGGCGATAATTGCTTATGGTGACTTGTTTACAGGCTCTGTGGAGCAGTTTTTCCTGAATTTAACTAACAGACATTGACACAAGCCATCTATAACAGCTTCATTCCCATAGCATGAAGAGGGAACAAGCCTTGGTTACCCACTTAATGGACTTTTCACATGCTGGGTTTCTTATCAAACAAGAGTTTTCAGCACAAATGTAAGGCTGATGTGCCAATCCGTAAGGAAATGTATAGGTTTGTAAGTAAGTATTAGATTAGCTGCCATTGTGAGCCATTCTAAGCATAGCCAATTTCCCTTTTTTTCCCTTTCATCAACCAGAAGCATGTTTCCTAAGTACAATGAAGGGCAAAATATCAAGGCAGTAGTGGCAATAGATTGTCTGTTATTTTGGTGGTGCACAGTTCACAAGGATAATGTTACAATGCAAAGTAAATAAAGATGAGCGGGAGAGTGGCACTAAGCAAAACTACGACATATGTTTCCTAAATTGCCATTTTCCCATATTAATAATAATTTGTACTATAAAAATCTACTGCCAATCATTAGCAGACCGGAGTTCCGCTGTGGTGACCCCTAACTGGGAAAAGCCGAAAGATACAACAACAACAACAATAATAATTTGTACTAGACGATTTCCAAGTATGGAAATGTAATCAAAGGTGCTGCTGTGAAGGACAGAGAGACCAAAAGGAGTAGTGATTGCTTTATTCTTCAACAGGGAGTCTGCACAGAACTATGATAGGACACTTAACAATAAACAGTTATTTGACAGAGTATTAAAAGCAAGCTTTGCTGGTGACATGGACGGACAGCAGAATTCATTGGAAGACCCAAGTATGAAGACAAATACAAATGTTATGAGTGTGCAGAGCTTGGCCATTTAAGTCATACCTGCCCTTTGAATGTTCTGGGAGATTGGGAACCACAAAAGAAGAAGATGGCAGATAAAACTGAAGAAGTAGAAAGTGAAGATGAAGAAGACCTTGCCCTAGAAAGCTTTAGTCAAATCCTAGCATTTTAGCAGAAATTGAAGCAGAACAGGATTGCTGGGAGCAGAGTTCAGCAGAATAGTCAGTATTATGATCTGAGGAGAGTGTTTATTTCAGTGATAATAAAAATGATTATTGTTATAAAACCATTAAGGAATGGAAAGCAACAGTGAAGTCCAGTTCAGAAACATTTGTTAAACAGATGCTGTCTTTTTGTTTTCTGCAACAAAACACTTTTAAGGCTCCAAACTGTTTGATTTCCTCTCCCTCAATTTGCCTGTTGTGTGACTGAGCAACTCATTTAACCACAGAGTACTCCTAGGTCACCCCTGAAAAGAGACACTAATGTCCAGTGGTCTTACTCAATTAACAAAAGTATAAAATAAAAAAAATAAAGACTGAGATTCAGCTTAAATGAATCATGTGGATTTGCTCTTTTTTTTTTTTTGCTTTCTTGTTACTTAAGAAGAATATGGCACCCATTTCAAAATAGCCAGCTGCATGTGTTACTTTTAGCTCCCTTCTACCAGATAGTTTTTAATGAATCTGATAATTGGGTATCACATGTTAGCTTAAAATTGCCCTGGAAACACTGATCTGGTTAAATGACTCCTTAAATATCTCACAGTAAAGTCTGAGACACTCAATCACAACACTGAAGCATGAATTTCATTAAGAAATCAATATTAATCCTCCATGTTATATGCCAAATAAGCTTGCCTAAAATATAATTTCCACCATCCCTCAAACTTTTCAAGCCATGGGCATGCTCTTCCTTTTCTTGGGAGAGCTTCTGTCATTAGGGTTTAGTAGTTGTACATTGGCATTTAATGATTTCATGCAATGCTTAATAAGGAAAAGCTATGGTAAGATCTGTAGTGTAGGATTAGCAGAAACTTTTTACTTTCATGCCAAAACTTATTTTTCTTAGCTAATATGCAATAGCAACAATGCAGTTGCATGAAGAAATGCAATATATTCTGTGAACAGGCTCACACACTAAGCCGTTTTGGAAAACTGAGATACACTGACAGTTGCAGCAGAAGGCATCATTGGAAAGCCATTGAAGACCTCCTTTTTTTCCAGGGGTGGCTTGTGCCATCGAACTGCAGGGCTGCAGCCCCCCAGCTGTGAAAGGAAAGAAAAAATATTAACATTTTAAAAACTAAAATATTTAGTAAATTTGTAAATTAATACTGCTTAGCTGCAGCCTGCGAGTCTGACTGACTTGCTGTTAAAGTCCCAGAACTTGAACTGCGCACGTATGTGTGCTTGGCGAGTTCTGGGTTTTAAAAAAAAAAAAAAAACTAGTTTCTGTAAATCTGAACTGCTGTAAAGCCAGTCCAGATTAAGAAGAGAAGGCATCTGTACTGATGCCCAGAAGTCTATGCAGTTTGTATCCGCGGTAAAGTGGAAGGGAATCGGACTGCCACGTCTGTAGCCACGTACATGATGTGGATGGCTGAATGGCTACTGATTGTTTTTCTCTCTTCCGGCACTTTGCATGCTGAGAAAAAGATCGAGAAACAGTCAGCAGCAGTACTTTTGGAGTTTGTTCAATTGGACAGGCAGACAGCAGAGGAGTGCAGTGAGTGCACCTTCAACTTGTTTAACCTGTGTTGTAGGATTGGAAAATAGAAAGACTCTGCTCTCCTTCAAGTGAAAAGGAAGGAAAGGAACTGACCGAATAAATTATATAAGGTGAGGTTAGTGAAGGGGGATACAAAAAAGTTGCACTTGCTTACATATTTACATACCTCAGGCTCAGTCTCAAATGTACAAATTTTTGCATCACATTTTTGGTCCATTTTTCATAAAATTGTGTTTTTCTGGCAAAATAGTAGCAAATAATTCCATTTACTGTTACTTATTATTTTTCTACGTTTTCAAGTGGTCCATATAATTAAACAGTGTACAGGTGTGTACAGATTCTGTATAATAAAATTTCCGATAGCAATTTTCAGCACTATTTACCTCTCTCGACAAAACGGAGTAGCTTTCTATAGCTGTCAAATCCCCAACACACACACCTCAGGAACCTTGATTCGAGTAAATTATATTTAATATGACATTGCTGTACTGAACGTGTCTTTATTTTTATGGGCATTGTTTCGTTTTATATTCCAGTTCTGATAACAGGTGGATTATGAGCATTTTCGTTTAGTGAAGCAGTGTTCTGACAGCAGACCAGATACTTTATCAGGTTTCTGTTTCTAGCTTGTAATTGAATTGTGCATTTCTTCTCATTCTGTCAGGGATTGTATGGAAGAGAGATGAGTGAGAGTGTGGATTTGTACCTCTTTTGTCCCTCAAAACATGTGCTTTTCTAGTAAATCATTAAGGACTGATAATGACTTTTGAGTTTCATATTTCATATCATAAAAATGAATGCTAATACAAACCCTGTCATTCTAGCATCTTTGTAAGTTTATAATAGCAATATGTACAATCTGGCCTTGATTTTAGGCTTTTCCCATCCCATTAATTTTTGCTTTGTCCTGAATTATTTTCTATGAGGTTGAGAGATATGGTATGGTAGCTGTGGCTGATGATGGTGTAAGCAATTTGCAACATTTAAATAATTGCAGAACTTCTCAAAATGTTAAAGATTACAGCAGTTTCCTTTTATTTTGATAAGGGCTGCAGTTACCAAGTATTTTTAGAGAAAATAATCCTGATATTTTTGGAGATTTCTTCTACTTTCAACAGTTTGAAAACACGTTCTGTGCATGAGGGTCCTCTAAACAGGGAGAATCCACAAGGAGTACTTTCCACCCTTCCAGTTCTTGGTATTATGATACACCTAAAGATGATGAAGACCGAGGAAAAAGGTAGGTCACTCAGTGAAGAACTGAGCAATGCTCTCTTCCCCCAGCACCCAGAAGCTGTGGATTTTGAACTGCTTTTGAAAATTAATGACAAAGCATTTTGAATGGGGCATAGTAGAACTGTTTTAGGTGAGAGAAGATTTTATGAGCTGGTTGATTTCCTTCTGCTTTAAACTCTGACCCCCCCCCCCCCGCCTTGTCCTCCAGTGCATAAATATTTTGATTAAAGATTCTTGATGTTGTTCTCAAAGGCTATAAATCCTTATACTATTGCTTCTTAGGCTCTTTTGGTTCCAAAGTTACAAGAACATTTTATTTCTTGTTCCTTTTAGTAAAAAGGTCAAAATGTTTAATTTGCTGGGCAAAAAAGGGTGCATTTTGTTGATTTTGTGTGTTGAGGCCAGGATGTTTCCCTACCAGTCATCAAATTTATTCTTCAATCCACGTCTTTAAATTGGAGCGCTATAGAATCCTGAAAGCCCAAAATCCTCAAGACCAAAATCCTGAGACCAAAAGCCTGAAAGTTCAAAATCCTGAAAACACACAGGATACCAACACTTACTATATTCCAGAACAAGTACAATCAGAAACAAATAAAACACAAACCACATTACTCTTTTCAAGTATAAGCACGGGGGAAGCCCCCCTGCACCCCCACACCCCCTGCTATTTAAATATATCAACTCCAAGATTGCACTTATCTCGGAGTTGTTATATTTAAGTAGCAGGGGGTGTGGGGGGCACAGCTGCCAACATGGGGGGTGCAGGGGGACTTGCCCCACTGTGTATAGTTGAAGGGTAATGTGTTTCTGTATGTACTTGTGCTGGAATATAGTAAGTGTTGGTATCCTGTGTGTTTTCAGGATTTTGGTCTCAGAATTTTGGTCTTCAGGATTCTGTAGCGCTCCCCTTTAAATACATTCATTTGCATTTCAGTTTTGTTGACAAGATTTGTACTAAGGTTCTATGTGCATTTTTTCAGAATGAAATTACACGATCATTATTTTTATTTCTAGGTGACATGGCTTCAAAGAGTAAGATTTAAAAAAATAATTTTCATTGTTGCTCTGTCTCATCGGTGGCACAAACTCAGAGTGAGAACAGAATAGTTAGTCAGGTAGGAAGGTGCGTTGGCCATGCTTCTCAACTGTTCCTGATTTTGGTAAATTTGGGAAAATGGTAGTGGATTACAATTAATGAATAATGGCAATAATCGGAGTTGCATACTTAATGTACTTCAGAAAATGTTTTTCAATTCAGATTTTCTTATTCAGCCAACTTCTCAAGTACTATTATTTTAAAAAAATGTCTCTGATTATGTGTGGGTTTATCCCTGATTTTGAAGACAAGAGGTTGAGAGATATGTGGCTTTGACACCATTCAGTCAAACTTACTTTTTTGTGATATGTTCTATATGTTTTTTGTATTAGTTTTCTATATGTTTTTTGCACTAGTTTATGTTTTATATTCCATTTGTCAGTGTGTTTCTGTTGTTTTGAAATGGTTTGCAGCAATATTTTTTAGAGTTGTGATTCTGGTGCTGTCATTCATGGATCTGTGATTCACAATCACAGAAAAGAACTGGGACCATGGCTCTTAATTTACCATATTTGTGAGTTAGGTATCAGAATGTCATTGTTCCCCAGACATTGTCAGTGATGGAGAGCATGGTATTGTAAAAGGAGAAAAAAGTAATTAACTTTTTGAATGCTGCATCTAAACTTTCTTCTAATACTTTTAAGTATGATTGTCACGTGACTCACATAACTTAGAATGCTTTTAAATCAGCTGTATTTGGTACTATTCATATGTTCATAGGTAGGTACTAGGCTATCAGCCCTAGGGCCCATACAAGCCTAGCCAAAAAATGTACCCTGGCTTTCGCCACCCAAAAAAAATATTTTCCTGTGCCCCTGTCGAGCAGAGCCACAGAAGTGATCCCCGGGATGAATTTCCCATTTCCCATCCAATCATCAAGATTTTTCTTGAAGAGTGCTAATGAGGAGCTCTGTTTGACATAGATAGGTAGTCTGTTCCAGAGTATGGGAAGTCTCTGGGACAGGAATCTATCCCTCCAGCATGTTCTGTTTATTGTGGTGGCAAGGTTTAGGTCCCTAGAGCATGTAGCTCGGAGGGATTGAGATTTCTTTAAGTGGAGCATGTCCAACAGCTCTGGGTTTGACATAGCTTTGTATGTTAGGCAGAGATCGCCCCTGAGTAGGCGATATGCGATGGAGTAAAGCTGTAGTTTTTTGAGATGGTCTGCATAGGGCATCTGTTTGAGACCAGTAATCCTCTTTGTGAGGTTTCCAGTTGTTGTAGATGTCTTGTGAGGTACATACCAAAAGGGGCGT
Source organism: Protopterus annectens (assembly GCF_019279795.1). Taxonomy (NCBI): domain Eukaryota; kingdom Metazoa; phylum Chordata; order Ceratodontiformes; family Protopteridae; genus Protopterus; species Protopterus annectens. Next base: position 1,591,854,064 of record NC_056744.1, read on the forward strand.
TGTACTCTATAATGAGTCTAATGAGTAATGATTAGAGGGGAGCAATGACTTTTTTCTGGATGAGAATCCTTTTGTGATGAGATGAGCCATGTAGAAGGATTTCCTGACCACTGTGATGATGTGATTATCAAAGGAGAGACTACTGTCCATCTGTGTCCCAAGGTTTCATCACATTTTCGGCATTAAGTAGACTACATAGCTAGGACATGTGCTTGGTTTAAAAGAGAACTATATACAAAGTGGTGATTATGTTGAGAAATATCCCAAAATGCCTGATGTTTTGTTCTAAGAAGATGTGATACTCACCTGCAGGAGTTAGTCTCCTTATTTTTATTGTTAAGTAGCTTCTTTCTAGGTGACTCCATGTGTTTCCAGAGCCTTCCCCCTTGCACCATAACAGAAATCATCCATTTTTTAATGGGAAGTTATTTAGTAGTCAGCAGTATTCCCTTAGGGAGCCAGTCCTTTCAGTGCAGGTCTTTTGGGGCAGGGGGGGTGATGTTGGGTGTTCCAGTATGAGGCAGAGTAAGATGGTTCTCGGGAAATAACAGTTCTTTAGTCTTAGAACTACCTACTTTGAGTCAATTCCATGAAATAATTTCCTGAATGTTCTCACTCTTTGAGGTTGGAAATTTCTCTTCCTGTCCCCATCTAGATCCCTATATCAATATAATTAAAGACTGAAGTTAGAAAATAATGACAGACATTTGCGTTTCAGATTTCATACCTTTCAGAAAATTCATGCTAATGCAAGAACTACTATTCTATCACCTTTCTAAGTTTGTAAGAGCAATGTTTAAAAATTGTCCCTATTTTTAGGCCTTTGTTCCACTTTTATTTATGGCTTTGTCCAGATTTCTTGCTCTGAGGTTGAGAGGTATGAAAATGTGTTAAAGCCATCACCGTCAGCCAGAGACATTTTAAATTGTGACATACTTGTTGTACCCCACTCCCCCCATGTAGTGACTCTGGATGTGTCCAAGCAAGGCAAGGAGCAGTGTAATTGTGCAGAGTATCCCCCCATTCAAAGTAGACACAAGTACAGTGGCTTTTCATGTGTCCTTGATTTTGCAGAATTCTGTTTTTCTGTCATATTTTTATACTGTTGATTTATGCTTCTTATTATTCAGAAAATGCATGTTGTTGCAGTGCCTGTTGTTGCTCTATGTTTAAGTAGCAGTGCTTTAATGACCATCAGGTAAGCTTGTCTGAGATTGTAAGATGCAAGTAAACTTTAATAAGCATACTGTTAAAGAATTATTGACATTGAAACCATTTATGTTGTCATGCAGAGATTATTTATGTAACTAGATAACATGTAAGCCTTAGGTATTGAAATGCATATGACAGTATTTGTAATAAAGGATGTGACACTTGTTTTCAAAATAAGTGTATATACATGTAACAATGTGCTGTATAGAGTGTTCAGCATGTGCCATAGTCACTGAGCATTTATTTAATGTAAATTGGTAAGCATGGCCAGCATTGATCCCACTTTATCATAGCTCTGCCCCTTTCTAGTTGGCCACACCCCTTCCCGTTGGCCCCACCTATTCAGCTGTATCCTGCAGTCCCCCTTTGATTTGAAGTCACCAGCAGCCACTGTTTTTTTCTATATACTTTTAAGTGGAAATCTGTTGTTCCAGACAGCTGCCATTGAATTTGATTGTCTGTGTACTGTGTTGCCAAAGTTACTACTGGCAATACATTTTCTGTTCCACCACTGGATTTGCTATATCCATCAATATGTACATTTTATCGACAATGATTTATACTTGTGCTGGAATCTGGAAAACTTTTCCCAGTATCAATCTATCTATCCGTCTGTGTATAGCTATATGTACATATATGTATAAATATATCTAGATACATATCGAGATACATGTATCTATCTCTCTCTCTCTCTCTCTATACATATATATATCTATAGGGTTCCCTATCAGAAGCCTGAAACACTATAAGCCTGAAAATCAAAATCCTGAAAACTATAGACTGAAAACTCAAAATCCTGAAAGCCCAAAATCCTGAAACTCAAAATCCTGAAAACACAAAATGGACATACTGACGTCATTGTAGCTTTGCTATTGTTAGCACTGTGGTGTTGGGTCATGCGTTGGGTTCAGGTAAGTGTGTGGTTGGTTTTATGTTAGGGTTAGGGGCGGTTTAAGTGAGTTAGGGTTAGGGCACAGGTTAGGCATGTATGCAATAGTGACAAATATTGGGGTTAGGGGCGGTTTAAGTGAGTTAGGGTTAGGGCGCGGGTCAGGTGAGTGTGCGATAGTGACGGACCTTAAGGTTAGGGTTAGGGTCAGGGTCAGTTGGTAGATATTAGTGTCTTTATAGTGACATATTAGCATTATTTGTGTTTTCAGGATTTTGAGTTTCAGGATTTTGGGCTTTCAGGATTTTGAATTTTCAGTCTATAGTTTTCAGGATTTTGATTTTCAGGCTTATAGTGTTTCAGGCTTCTGATAGGGAACCCTATATATATATATATATATATATATAGAGAGAGAGAGAGGGATAACACATAGAAAGAGATCAATAGATAACTATATATGTGTATGTATGTATGTACATTTATGTGTGTGTGTGTGTGTGTGTGTGTGTGTGTGTGTGTGTGTGTGTGTGTGTGTGTGTGTGTGTGTGTGCGCGCGTGTGTGTGTGTGTTTCTATATTTGTCTGAGCTGGCATTAATTCTTTAGAGATTAGGCTGGTTAGTCTAATGTGCTCCATTTCTCATCCTCCTTCTGACCTGATAAGACATCCTGCAACTTGAGAATCAAATTCAAGGTAGTTAAATCCACATTATCTGTAGCATGGTTTGCATCCTCTGTAGAAAAGATGGCTACAGTCTACTATTCAGGAACCCTATACCCACTGTCCATATATTAATGGTAAACCTCTTGTGATCTTCTAATATTTTATCACTATTTACTTAATTAATTCCATATATGAGCAAATCAATTGTTGGCATTGTTAAAAAATTACTTTCAAGGATTCGGAACTTCATTTTTCAATAGTTTTCCTAATATTCCCTCTTGTCTTTGCATTTCAACATCTGTATCTGAAAGAACTGCACATATATTCTTGATGCACTGTTAGTATTTGTAAACAAGGGCCTATGGACTAGCTTTCTCAGTCCTCAGAAATGTTAGTCTCCACTCTGAAAAATTACTTAGATCAAGACAGGTAAACAGCTTTATGAACTCGGTGCTATCAGGGCATTTTAACTTATATAAAAATTAAAAAAATAATGCAGTGTAATATATGACAATGTTATGCTTGTTTTATACCAGGTTTGTCAGGTATGATACAATGGAGGATTGCCATTAAATCACACATTCTTGGTAAGAGGTGGCCAAAATCTGAGGGTTTTCTGATGAATGGTTACCAGATAATTGCCAGATATATACTGACATTGGTAGTGATAAGAGTGGAACGGTAGATTGGTTAGTGGGTGATATCATGCAACACTGAGTTTTTATCACAACTTCACTGTTTTTCCTTTTGTGTTCTTGACCACAGGTACCACTTGGATGCAGGAGATTGTAGATATGATCAACAATAAAGGCAACATTGAGAAATGCATACGAGGGCCTATGCATGACAGATTTCCCTTCATAGAAATTGTCCCATTGCCACCTAGCCCATCAGGTATGAAAATGAACTGTTTGGTTTGGTTTGAAAGGAATATTTTTATATAAAATAACCTTAAATAACCTTAAAACTTGCAGTGTGAGTACATCTCTGACAGGCAATAATATTTTTTGCACTTCTTAGCCCTTGGTATAAACAGAAGACACTTGTTTGAAAGTAGAATCTAAGACTCTTGTGGACCAGTTACTTAAATGGCCTTTCCCTTGGTGTATTAGACATCTATTAGAGGTGCCTGTCTGTGACCTTCTTTTGCATTGCTTTGGTAATGTCCTACCTTCTTATCTATTGCTATGACGATTTTTACATGACCTTGAAAGGTCCATATCTGCAATCCCAAATGTATGCATGCTAATGTATTTCAGTGCATTTTGAAGTGTGTCCTAACAAATCCCAAAAGCATAATGTTCGGTTAACTGCAAGTGAAATAAATTCTCCTTAGGTGTGCATTCAATGTGTGCATTTATCAATAAACTTGTTCTCTATCCAGGACTGCTTCTATATCTTGTGCCCATAGCTTGAAAGGATTAGCTTCATCCCCCCCCCCCCCATGGTAAGCTGGATAAAGATTGTATCAGGCTATGAAGGAATACAATCAATTAATCAAAATTAATTTCTGAGTTAAATGCTGATATTTATTGTAAACACCTTAGTAAGCCCACCATTTACATGATCATTACTTTTAAGATGATTTAACTGCATAGTTACTGCTGTTATATAATATTAATTAGAAATTTGTAATAAAATGCTTGTTCCTCATCTGCTAACTTGATAATTACTTCCTTTTTTTCAGTTAATTCCTTCAAAGCTTTAATTTCACCGATAGGAAAACTATGAATCATTTGCAAGTTTCTATGCTTTCTTTGGTATGCATGCCCCCTTTCACAAACAAGCATTTGTTATACTCAGATGTTCATATGGCACACAGTTAGATAAACCTTTGAAAATATTATAATACAAGTCCGAAACATTTTTCAATGTTTATCTGAGATCCTGGGACAAATTTGATCACTTATCAAAACTCTGTTCTGAAATGGCAACAGAACACATTTTTGCTTGTTCAGAGCTTCATACAAAGTACCTGCTTGAAGGTATCAGACAAAGTACCTGCTTGAACTAATTGTAAGATGTCATGTACATTCATAGGTTCATAGGAGATTACTAAGCTGATGACTTCAGAGCCTTTACAAGCCTATACAATACAATCCGATTTATCCGGTATATGTCCACTAGGGGCAGGAGAAAGGCATGGGTTTGTGCCTATGCCTTGGTATTTTTAGATTTTATAGGTTGCCCCTATCCATAAGGGACATAGACACCACCAGGTGTGGATTTATAGTTCCCTATCCATCAATCCAGATTGGCCCTGTAGAGGGCCAGGCAGGGACTCTGGTTCACATGAATAGGAAACCTGTTCCAAAGAAAAGGCACTCTCAGACATGTATCTGTCTTTTCAGCATGTTCTGTTTGACACATTAACTAGGTCCAGATCCTTGGAATGGGTGACCCTCATACTGTTTGTCTTACGGATATGCAGCAGCTCCATCATGGCTGGATTTGTGAGTGCCTTGCAGGTTAGACATGGGTCTTCCCTTACCATTCGGTAGGAGACAAAATAAAGGGAAAGGGCTTTCATCCTATTCATATAAGACATGTTGTTTACACTCTGTATTTTCTTTGTGAAGAGCCTTTGAGGTCACTCCAGCTGTTGAAGGTGTCTGGTCAAGTACATTCCAAATGGCGAGTTATACTTAATTATTGGCCTAATGAGTGGTGTGTATAGTGGGATTATAATCTTCCTGGATCTGAAAGCCATACATTTACTTATAAGTTGTGGTACACTCAAATTCTTGCTTTACTTCTGAATCACTGGAATAATTTTGATAATTCTTTTATTGTTTTGTAACCTCTTGAATCTCCAAATATGTCTGGATGATTTCAGAAACTCTTTGATTCAAATAAAGAGACAATTCCCCTCATGAGAACTACATGACCTGTATTCACATGTTTTGATTAACTTCATGTACTACAAAGAGTCCTTCATTTCTGCCATCTTCATTAAAACCACCACCTTAACAGTAATGTCTTTGGGTCTATATTATATATTCAAAGTTTCAATACTTCGAAACTCATATGTTCAACAACATATGTGCGAAGTTTGAAACATTGAAAATCTAATAAAAAATTTAAAAAAAAATTTACCTCAACCCTCTGAGCAGGGGGGCAAGCCCCCCTGACCCCCACTCCCCCACTTAAATATACCAACTCTGAGATTGCACTGCAGAAAAGGGAAATTTTCCCATTCTGCGCCATATGGAGTCGTTGCTTTTCACCTTCGAAATTTTTAAAGTTCGATCATATGGTGTCAACCATATGGCATTCGAACTTTAAAACGTTCGAATAATTAATAGGGACCCCTGTCTTTATACTTATTCTTGTAGTCTCTAGCTGTAAGCTTAGTTATGCCTTCAGTGAAAAAGGTTTTTATTTAATGATCCTATTCATTTATGTTGAATGGGCGGCCACGGTGGTGCAGGAGTTAGCATTGCCGCCTCACAGCAAGAGGTTCTCCAGTTCGATCCGCGGCTGGGGTGCCTTTTCTGTGGAGTCTGCATGTCCTCCTTGTGGTTGCGTGGGTTTCCACCGGGTGCTCTGGTTTCCTCCCAAAGATATGCTGTAGGTGGATTGGACACTCTAAATTGGCCCTAGGTGTGAGCGTGTTGTGTGCCTTCTGTGGAAGGTTGGGCGCCGGGCTGGAAACTTGACACCGTAAAAACACCACCGCCAATCATGAGTGGACAGGTGATCCGCTGTGGTGACCTCTAACTGGGAAAAATCCGAAAGAAGAAGAAAAAGAAGATTTATGTCGAATCATGTTACCTTTTCATCACTAATCCGGACACTTTCCTTGCTTTCCTTTTCTTCCAAAATGTTGAGAAGTCTTTTATGTAAAGATTTCATACTGCATCACCTGAAGTTCTTTTCTATCAATATGATTTTTAGTTATTTTTCCTTCTACTTCAGCATCTTTAATATCAGTTTCATAAGTACTTGCTTTTAAACTAATTTATTTCTACTCACATAAATAAACTCTATAATCTGAAAGCAGTGGATTGTTTTCTATTATACAATGACTGGCCATTAGCATTCAAAAAGAAGCATACTGATTGGTCAGCCCAACCAGTGTGCCCATTGTAAATTCGAGCATATACCAATGGAAAAATGCCCAGTCGCCCAGACTTTTTTCCATTGGTATATACTGTAACTTTTAATTTTTTTTAAACAAAAATAGATAAATAAAATTAGAAATCTGGACTCCAGACATGCAAGAGAGACAGGACTGATAAAATACTAGGAAAATCAGGTACGTTATTCAAAACTAAAGACACTTACCTGATTTTCCTTGTATTTCCTCCATTCTGTCTCTCTCCTACCCCTAAACTGTCAGAAACCTTTTTTTTTTAATTAAAAAAAAAGGAGCAATGGAGACCTTCCTTTCTCCATCGCTTTCTTTCCAAAGCACTGATGTACTGAGTAAGCGTGGGAACACAAGTCCCATATGCATGTGTAGTACATCAGAAAAGATATGCAGCAGAAGCGGAAGAACAACACAGCGCCATTATACAAAGACATTATGTAAGAAAAGTTAAGTCATTTTTTTCTTAAATAATGTCATTGTATAATATCAATAACTGACTCTACGGTGTGGTATATTAAGAATTACAAACTGTTGGCTTTATTTAATCACTCGGGTTTCACCCCCATGATTAAAACACACCAATTGTGGGTAAATCTTAATATACCACACCAACATTGCCGGGTATTGCTATAATATAGATCACCTGTGTACTGCACTTACTGTAATATAAGCATAAAAGGATTACCACTCTTGCTAAATCTGTATAATGATGAAAGATCTCTCTAGGTATATTGTTCCTTAAAATCCTATTTTTTTCTTTTAACTGTTGTCATAAATTTATTGTGAACATTCCCACAAATTTCCAAACTCACATTAATGACTTATGTCTCAGTAAACCTTTTAGGCACAGGTTGGGTCCATCATGCAAAGGAATGGACCTAGGTAGCCTTGGTTTGATTACCAGCCTAAGCACCGGAAGAGTTAGTGGGGGAGGAATAAAACTGAGTGGTTGCTACCAGTTTGTCTATTTCAGGCAGATGGGCTTGGCTTTAACCCTATGCAGGAACTACAGGAAATGTACACCATATGCATGGGTGCCCAGGGAGACAGCCAAAGAATGATCTGCATTCTAGCTAAGCATTATGGATGTTGAGAAGCATGCATGTGCTCTCAGCTCTGCATAGCAGGCACTCGTACCACTCCTGCCAGTCAAAAGATGAAGAGCATAAAAATATTGCAAAATCTCTTAGTCACCCGCATGATAACAACCATGTCTTTTTATTTTGCCACCAGTGACACTGAGAGAAAGGGGGGGGGGAATAAAGGAGAGGAACAAATGGACCTACGAGTACAAAAGTTTGATCATGACAAGGAGCTGGGGAACCCGAAAATGTTATGCAATGCATGCACTATTGCACTTTAACAATTTGATAATAAAACCAGTATGCAAACCATTTTATTATTTCATAGCTTCCAGAGTAACTAAGTATTACAGAAGCTTTAATACAAAATGTAGAAAATAAATTCCAGGGACCTAGTGGGGTGCAAATATGGTAAAATGCATATATTTGTAAATATTTAAATGTGGGTAAGTGCTTAAAATGTTTTAGAGATACAGATGAGCCATCTCACTGATGGCAACAACACCTTTCATTTTAAATGTACTGATTTTTTAATATTTCAGTCATCAAAAACTCTTCATTGAAACAAATAAGCATACAAAATTAAAATTTTGGATATTTCTGCTTCATAATGATTTCAGGTAACTTTCAGAAATTTGTAAACCAAATGTGTTTTCATTGAACTTGTTTGTGCAATTATTAAAAATAACAAAGTCATTAATGCTCAGTTTAAGCTACAATAACCGCAAGTCCCATTGTTAAACGTTTAGCATCTCTGTGTATGAAAAATGGATCACAGGGACCTTTTCTGGCATATAAAAGAGGGGCTACCATATCCAAGTGTGCAAACCATGTGGCTAATCTATTATAATAAATTAGATTTTATTATATATGATTATTATAGACATGGAAATGTGGTTTACAGTATCATAAATATTTAGATGAAATATGGAAATGCTATTACTTCTATAAGGTTACATGAGATTTGCCGCTTGTGTTATAGTTTGTATAAGAATAATTCTAGCACAATATTTTCTCATGTACGAAAACAGTCTGAAATGGATATTTTTACACAGTTGTTGCTATATAAATATGGTTGCTAGATTTATGTACATACCTTTTAAATTTTCTTGGTGGCATAACTAACCTTTGTTTTCTCTATAATGCTTTTGCTGTCACTGTATCCTGGTTCATTTATTTATTGTCATTAAATTGAGTGAGGCTTCTATGAATCAAAATTATACTGAGATACAAAATAAAAATATGGAAATTCTTGTTTCATATTCTTTTACCAATTCATTTTTTTAAGATTCTCCAGAAAAAAATGTATCCTTTGCATATTAGTTACATCTTATTAAAAACATAATTCCCATGCAAAGTAATTCATTTTTCACATTATGCTTTCCACTATCTCTTCTCATTTCAAGTGCCTGCGGCCTTAAACAGGTTATTGTAGATGTGTGATTGATCTTTAACAATATTCTTATCAGTAGTAAGTTCTACAAACTACCACTTACAAACATAATTTCCATCTTGATGCAAAATTACTATTTAATCTGCTGGTTGGTGTGGCAGGCTGATGTGTGTTACCTAAGGGAATTTGTTGAGTATCTTAATGACAATGTCTGGGGACTTGAATTTTCTGTGTCATATGATAGAAACAGCATTAGCTTTTTGGATGTCACTGTATATAGGAACTCAGACAATACTTTGTCTACCAGGGTTTTCCGCAAATACCCGCAATATAATACCCTGTTACACGCATCAAGTTTACATCCCCGTCACACCATCAGGAGTATTCCTATATCCCAGTTCATACGTATCAAACGGCTCAGTTCAAATATTGAGGAATACCAAGTGGCCAGTAGGGATCTCGGTCAAGATTTACCGAAAGGATATGACAGATTTGATATTCTGTCTGCACAGAATAGAGCAAATGGTCTTGAAAGGGATGACCTATTACAATATCACAATAAGAACAAAATCAATCATCTCGCAGTACAGGTGTCAGATTCATCACCACATATGGTAGAAACGTTAATATGATCAGAAACATTATCAACAAACATTGGAATATTCTACTGGCTAATGAAAAGCTACGAAGTATCCTGGGACCTCGTTGTCTTTTCTCATATAAACGAGGTAAAACCTTGGGGTCTTACTTTTCACATTTCAAACATATGGCAAGTGGGGACGACCCATAAACAACTGACACTTCATGGTGATGAACTTATTGGTTCATTCCCTTGTGGCCATTGTGGATCCTGCCAGTATATGTTTAAATCCAAGGAGTTTACCAGTCGCAATACCAGTAGAATTTTTGACATTAAGGTTTTTGGTAATTGCAGTAGCGATTGGGTGGTGTACCTGGCCTCGTGTTACTGTGGGGGATTTTATGTGGGACAAACCTCGAGGGCTTTGAGATTCAGGATGAATGAACACCGCAGCGATATGAAAAACCATAAGGAGACTAGTGCTTTATATCAACACACATTAAAACATCCTCAAGCTAGGTTTACCTTTATGGTTATTGACCGCATTTCTGGAGATAGAACCAACAAACAGGGCTGGCATGGGTTACTGGACCAAAAAGAGAAATACTGGATTACTACATTGGGGGGTTTATTTCATCCTGGATTGAATGACCATTTATAGGAGAAGTTGGTTATAGGAGAAGTTGGCTATTTGACAACATTCATGTTGATATATCTGACTCCAACAAGTGGACTATATTTCTTTAGGTTACCCATCATCTAGGGATTAGGATCACTTAGCATCTTGGCTGGTACTGATCATTGGCCCTACTCTAATTATACATAGTATATGGACTATGTGTATGTGTAATATAATGACCAATTTGAACCAATGTGGTCATACAAGCTTCACACAGTCTTTTATTCAGTATCTCAATCAGTTTCACATATTAACATACTTGTTTAGATCCTGGTGGTTAAGAATGTGTCTTTTGATTTCTATTTTTCAATACCTAGTTGAAGATTCTCAGCATGGATCATTTAGTATGTATAATGGCATACTCATATTCAATTATAGGTGTATACTTACTTCATTCCCTGTATATATACGCCTTTGATTTCCCCATTGTTCTGATATAGGTTGTTTAGGCCTCTTACCTCAAGTACTCGACATCCAACATTTTTGGTGCCTTAAATGAATAATTGTTGAAAAGACAAGGATTATGGCCATACATATATAGACTGATACAATATGAGTACATGACTGGATGGATAGGCCATATCATGTAAATAAGTGGTCCTATCTTATGTACACATTTTTTGGATGCTCACGCTAATTTTCAGGACTGATTTCATTATTATCTTAGATAAGATATTAATACATAGTTGTATTTACTATTACATTATCAGTCTTGGAGGTTAACGACACATATTTTGGGCTCAATCTTTGGTATAAGCCTTATATTGTGGATGTTGCTGATTTATATTTATATATATTTTTTATTTGTATTTTTTATTTTTTATTCTTTAATTTTCATTTTTTATTTTAGTTATTTTGTACACCCATATATATTCATATATGTATATTTATCACGATTTCCTATATATATGCTCTATTTTTCCCCTATTTTGTCAGTCTATTTAATTTGAGCACTTGATGTATTATACACTTGGTGCTTTTGATGAAGATTGGCTTAGTAGCCAGGGATAATGGCTATCTAAACACAGTTCTCTACTAATATGAGCATGAGGATGGATATACCATAATATTATAACAACTTCTTAATTCTGTGTATGCACCTCTTCGGGGTGTTTAGCCTGACATTTAGGAATGACTTTATCAGCATATACAGTACCCTTTGTATTGTTGTATGAAAAAATGAAGATGTTTCAAATTTATCAATATTCATGAGCAAATGACTGTGATTGGCTCTGGATAAGTATTTAAAAGATGATTAAAATGGAACTTGACTACATTGTGTTACACTGAAGAAGGCTGTTTGCCGAAACTAGTCTGTTATAGACACAAGTATTTAATAAATTTACTGAACTCTGTGCTGCTTTGCTGGTCTATTTGGTCAATTTGGTGCTGGTTACATGGTTTAGACCGTGCAAACCCTCGTGCATAGGACTTGGTACGTGCTGCATTTTCATTCTGTGCTGGGGGACCGAGCAGTGGAGTCGCTTTTCAGCCTTGTCTTGGCTGATGATTTATGGTGATAACTTTTGAGTCTTTTTGCTACTTTGGCTCACTTGATGTTTTACACATAGTGAGCTGGTAGCACACATTTGGTCTAGTTCATCTATTTGGGTACGGGTGAGTTTGGAAGAAGGAGGCATAGCTGTGGGCCTGTTGTGCGCCATTTTGGGTGAAGCCACATCTTTGCGGTCTTTCCGTAAGTGTAAGCAGCATTTTTTGCACCTCAGCGTTTGAATCGAGTGCTGCATTTTCACTCTGTGGGCCTGTCGAGCGCCATTTTGGGCGAAGCCACATTTTTGCGGTCTTTCCGTAAGTGTAAGCAGCCTGTTTTTGTACATCAGCGTTTGAATCAAGGAACGCTGAGTTGTTGTTGGTTGTTTATCTGAAATACGGCCATACCGACCCTCGGCTCTTGACTTCCTTTTATCCGGATGTTTGGCTATATGGTTTATCCCTTCTAAGTGAGGGAAACTACTCCAAGAATTGGTAGTTTTGGATATTGGGGGACATTGAACTGTTGTGGTGATATTTCACATTATATACCAATCTTCATGTGTGGGATACCTACTTTTGGGGACATTTGGGATCGTGACTGTTGAGTGGAACATTTTGTTTATGGCACTTGGAATACAGCGACGTCTACTTGGAAGCGGTCTGGACTTATTCAATTTGTTTGAACTTATCTGATTTAAACAACCTACGGACTAAAGTGATATGGACATTCTTTGTGTTTATTATACTTTAAGTGGTGAAATTGTTGTTCATGTATGTTCAGTTGTCAGTAAGTGTGTTTAGTGTTTAACGACACTTGAATTTAAGTAATACCATACTTCGAGGGTTGAGCATGGTCTTATATCAGTATGCTTTGTAACTCGGGGATGTATCAAACATGTTTTTGGAACACTTGCTGATTTTTTACATTGCCTAACCTCATGGGCCTATAACTACGGAAAGTGTTTTTGAACGTTAAATATTATGTTTTGGGGGAACGAGGTGTAAGACAGCAAGATATACTTAGATATATCCAAGGTACACTTTGGGTATACTGAATGGGTGTATTACCTCATTGTTTGCCTATGTCAAATGTGTATTTTATACATGGCATATATAGCATTTAGGGTTTAATCAAACATTTATACGAACAAAACTAACTTCTATATTGTTCGCTCCTTTTGGCCGATATTTACGGAAAGTGTTTTGTAGCACACTTGTTATGTGTTGCAGTGCTTAATGACACTTGAATTGAAGTAATAACATACTTCGAGAGTTGGGTATGGTCTCACATTAGGAGGCTTTACAACTTGGGGATGTATCGAACATATTGTTGAATATTTGCTGACTTTCTACATTGCTTAATTTTATGGGCATTTAACTAGGCTAAGTGTTTTGATTTCTAAACGTTGTGTTTTGGGTGAACGAGTTGTAAAATATCAAGATATATCTCAGGTAGACTGAAGTGACCTTTTAGGGCTATATCAAATATTTATATGAACCAAACTATTACCTATACTGTTCATTTATTTTTGGCTGGTACTCAGGGAAAGTGTTTTGTAGCATACCGATTATATTAGGGATATCGGAGGGTGTCAGATCCCTAACAGGATTAAGATATCTGTTGGGTTTATTCCAAATTTTACAGTATGTTTGTGTTTTAGCATGATAATATGCATATTTTTTTGGATATAACTATAGGACGACAGCTATCTTGCAATTAGTGCAGGACTGGGATCTGGGACCCTTATTTTGTGTAGGGGGACTGGAATTCTAAATATTATACGTCTCCTACAACCAATTTTTTGGATCAGAATTACGATTCTCATTATAAGCATTTGATATAACCTTTTGCTATACGGACTGTTTAGAATTGAGTTGTGAACAGCATTTGAATTTTGGCTCTTTAATTGTGGTTAGAACTATATACAAAAATTTTTATAGGTTTTGACAATATATGTGTATATACCTTGTGTGTATACCTTTATGGCTCGTTGCTGGAATAATAATTAGCCTAATGACTACATAGTGCAGTATATGATTGTGCACTACTATCTATGATACGGGATATTTTTATATGTACCTGTTTATACACCTGCTAGTGTACAAGTTATATTTTATTCATTACTGTGAGCATTAGACAGTGTGCCAATGGAATCCTAAAACCGAATGTTTAGAATCACTGACACATCTAGCTTGTTGCCTTTGGATAAGGCCAGCCAACTGGTGTATGGACACCTGTATAGGTGCCTTGGTAATTGGACCTGGTTGGTCTCCATACACACTATGTTTATGACCTAAACATACTAATAGAGTTACAAACAGCAATGATATAAGAAACTTTTTCACATAATATACCGGGGAAATATTGGTATGAGTCTAGTAGATAGAATTCATAAGTAAGTTTCTGATTACCTTCATGACAACCCTACAACATTCCTTAGCATAAGTGTGCTTTGGACTTTAGTATGGATTACACATACAATATTTGATATGATCCTTTGATAGTATAATATCAAATAGGAGGGATGTATAACTAAACCGGGCCATTTTTGTGATTTTCCCAACATATAAGTATAAGAGGGACAACAATGGTTGTGATTTGTTACATGTTGTTTGATTTTGAGTGTTGGGAATTATAGTGTCTTTAAAAGGTTTAACACACCAATGGATATACCATATATATGGCTGTACTGATTTATAGCAGAATTTATGTTTTTTGACTCTGTCAGTTATTGCCATTTATCTATTCAGAAGCGAGCCACTGCTCGGTCCCCCAGTTTTGATTAAAAAATTTGCTCTGTTACCTACTCAATATTGGTGTATGTGTTAATTGGGTGAATGTTTTATATAGATACCAACCGAGAACACATCAGGTGTATGGTGACTAGTATAATTATTTGGCTGAGAGAGGGACTTTGTATTATCTATGTAAGTCTTTTCTAATAGATCATTTATACTGAATATTATATGGTTTATATATGTTTCCAATATTGATCATTTGATTCACACATCTTTATTAAACTTTTTGGGTTTTGAATACATGGTATTCTCAATACCCATTGTGTTTTGATCTTCCAGTTCTGTAATACTCATAGTGGTTTGTTGTGGCATTGCAAACAGTTGTTGTTTGTAGTGGACAGTTATGTCCATTGGAGTGTA
Source organism: Protopterus annectens (assembly GCF_019279795.1). Classification (NCBI taxonomy): domain Eukaryota; kingdom Metazoa; phylum Chordata; order Ceratodontiformes; family Protopteridae; genus Protopterus; species Protopterus annectens. Next base: position 1,591,869,307 of record NC_056744.1, read on the forward strand.
TAATACTGAACCTTTGGATTAGTGTTCAACTATTGGTTAATTGAGATTGAATTATTCCGACGTTGTGTTCTTATATCTCATGTATTAGTCAATGGTGGTATAACAATATTACAATTTACCACTAAGATATTTTGGTATTCCACCTGATATAGGGATTTTCCTGCACTGTATGATTGTGTCACTTGTGCTTTCTGCCGCCCCTGTGACTCTCTATAAGGGATTAGGTGTATAAGTTTTCTCTCTGTTTGATGCGACTGGGTACGTCAACTATTGTCACTTCTTTTGTTTAAGTATTATATTCCTTGGACATTTTTGTGCTCCATCAGTCTTCACTGGTAGTATAATTAAACATTGTTCACAACATGGATCTAAATACCATTCTATCTGGGTTATGTGCTGATCGGCAAGATATAGCAGTATTTGGCATTGAGAAACTGCCAAGCAATGATCCAGGTAATATGGCTCAGACCTCTTTGGCAGATTGTGATATGTTTTTCCATTCAATCACCAAGGCATTTAAGACTCTTAGATCAAACATTTGGCATCTCAAGTTATTTAAAGCATATTCGGCCCAAAACATGGCTCCCAGAGGATTACGAATACGAACACAACCTCTAGTGGGGAAGCCAGATGATAAACTAAATCAGGATTGGCAGGAGGCTCTTCAGACTGGATCCATGACATTTGTGAACATTTTGTTACAATACTACGAAAGGACAGTAGATTCCAATATATTGGAAATCAAAAACATATGCTCTGAGGTTCATAAGTTTGAATCCTCCCCAAAATATCAGGATAATATTAAAAAATTATCTTCAGAACTGATGGAGCATGAAAAAACCTTAAAGGAACGTAAAATTAAGAAATTTCATCGTGATTTTTCCGATTATCAAAGGGGGAAACCATTTGATTTCAGTAGATCGGTCAGATTTGTGGATACCAATCAGGTTAGAACAGGGCCCAGTCGCACCAAAAAGAGACCCCGTTCCATTCTCAAAAATAGGGGGGAGAGCTCATACAGCACCTCTGGTGATGAATCCTCCCTTACTGATTTTGAGGCATCTGGGGAAAGAGTTTCACCCAATAGGAAGAAAACTAACAAAATTTCCCCTTTAGAGGGAGTAAGGGACACCGGGGCGGTAGAAAGCACAGAAAGACCAATCACTCCGGTCTCCCTTCAGGGTCTTCTGGACAATTTCTTGAAATAGGGGATACATCAGGGTCCACTCAGAATGTGTTAAATTTATCCAAAACCATATTGACAGATGAACAGGTTGCATTACTAAACAAGGGTTTGAACTACATTCCCTCATTTTTCAGCCAGGAATATCACATAGTTCAGGATTTACAGGCTTTTTGCAGGAGATTAAATCTTAGACTGTTCTTTGAGGATAACCAGTCAGAACCATCTGGGGACTTCCGTTTTGGTAAGTCCTCATTCCAACCTCCTATGAATAAACACGTTTCCATCTTTATGGACAGTATTCTGAGGGATATTCATTTTGAGAATATGGGACATATCATGTTGGCTAGTAATCTAACTCCTGAAGACAGGATAGCTCTGAATACTTTGTGTGACAATAAAGACATAGTTATTGTCCCTGCTGATAAGGGAGGTGCGGTTGTGGTCTGGAATACTGCGGATTATGTCCAAGAAGGGCTAACCCAATTGTCAGATGCTAAGTGCTATATGAACATGTCTATAGACCCTACACCAGTATTTAAGGATGAGATAGATTCCTTCTTGCGGCTAGCCTATGAGGAGGGTATTATTAATAAGAAATGTTTGGATTCACTTATGGTTTCTGAACCATGCAAACAGATACTGTATCTTTTACCCAAAATCCATAAATCTTTAGTAAAACCACCAGGCAGACCAATAGTCTCAGGAATAGGTTCTTTGACCGAACCACTGTCGGCCTTTCTTACCAAATATCTTAAACCCTTATTGGAACACATAAGATCTAGGTTGCAGGACACCACTCAGTTTCTACAAATTATCAGGGAAACTCAATTGGAACCCGAATGGTATTTATGTACTTTGGATGTGAAATCATTATATACAAGCATACCACATTGGGCGGGTCTTCAATCTATACAATATTGGTTGGAAAGGGCTAACCTATATTCACCGGGCTTTAACACTCTTTTGATATGTATGTCTGAACATGTGTTAAACAAGAATGTTCTGTATTTCCAAGGCCAATGTTACTGGCAGCTACAAGGAACAGCTATGGGGGCTTCTTTTGCCCCTATATACGCTGACCTGCTCATGGCCTATGTTGAAGAATATATGATTTATGATACATCACATAATATCTTTCAGGTGGAAATGGACATTTGGAGACGCTACCTGGACGACTGCTGGTTGGTGTGGCGGGCTGATGTGTGTTACCTAAGGGAATTTGTTGAGTATCTTAATGACAATGTCTGGGGACTTGAATTTTCTGTGTCATATGATAGAAACAGCATTAGCTTTTTGGATGTCACTGTATATAGGAACTCAGACAATACTTTGTCTACCAGGGTTTTCCGCAAATACCCGCAATATAATACCCTGTTACACGCATCAAGTTTACATCCCCGTCACACCATCAGGAGTATTCCTATATCCCAGTTCATACGTATCAAACGGCTCAGTTCAAATATTGAGGAATACCAAGTGGCCAGTAGGGATCTCGGTCGAAGATTTACCGAAAGGGGATATGACAGATTTGATATTCTGTCTGCACAGAATAGAGCAAATGGTCTTGAAAGGGATGACCTATTACAATATCACAATAAGAACAAAAATCAATCATCTCGCAGTACAGGTGTCAGATTCATCACCACATATGGTAGAAACGTTAATATGATCAGAAACATTATCAACAAACATTGGAATATTCTACTGGCTAATGAAAAGCTACGAAGTATCCTGGGACCTCGTTGTCTTTTCTCATATAAACGAGGTAAAACCTTGGGGTCTTACTTTTCACATTTCAAACATATGGCAAGTGGGGGGACGACCCATAAACAACTGACACTTCATGGTGATGAACTTATTGGTTCATTCCCTTGTGGCCATTGTGGATCCTGCCAGTATATGTTTAAATCCAAGGAGTTTACCAGTCGCAATACCAGTAGAATTTTTGACATTAAGGTTTTTGGTAATTGCAGTAGCGATTGGGTGGTGTACCTGGCCTCGTGTTACTGTGGGGGATTTTATGTGGGACAAACCTCGAGGGCTTTGAGATTCAGGATGAATGAACACCGCAGCGATATGAAAAACCATAAGGAGACTAGTGCTTTATATCAACACACATTAAAACATCCTCAAGCTAGGTTTACCTTTATGGTTATTGACCGCATTTCTGGAGATAGAACCAACAAACAGGGCTGGCATGGGTTACTGGACCAAAAAGAGAAATACTGGATTACTACATTGGGGGGTTTATTTCATCCTGGATTGAATGACCATTTATAGGAGAAGTTGGTTATAGGAGAAGTTGGCTATTTGACAACATTCATGTTGATATATCTGACTCCAACAAGTGGACTATATTTCTTTAGGTTACCCATCATCTAGGGATTAGGATCACTTAGCATCTTGGCTGGTACTGATCATTGGCCCTACTCTAATTATACATAGTATATGGACTATGTGTATGTGTAATATAATGACCAATTTGAACCAATGTGGTCATACAAGCTTCACACAGTCTTTTATTCAGTATCTCAATCAGTTTCACATATTAACATACTTGTTTAGATCCTGGTGGTTAAGAATGTGTCTATTTTTTTCTATTTTCAATACCTAGTTGAAGATTCTCAGTATGGATCATTTAGTATGTATAATGGCATACTCATATTCAATTATAGGTGTATACTTACTTCATTCCCTGTATATATACGCCTTTGATTTCCCATTGTTCTGATATAGGTTGTTTAGGCCTCTTACCTCAAGTACTGACATCCAACATTTTTGGTGCCTTAAATGAATAATTGTTGAAAAGACAAGGATTATGGCCATACATATATAGACTGATACAATATGAGTACATGACTGGATGGATAGGCCATATCATGTAAATAAGTGGTCCTATCTTATGTACACATTTTTTGGATGCTCACGCTAATTTTCAGGACTGATTTCATTATTATCTTAGATAAGATATTAATACATAGTTGTATTTACTATTACATTATCAGTCTTGGAGGTTAACGACACATATTTTGGGCTCAATCTTTGGTATAAGCCTTATATTGTGGATGTTGCTGATTTATATTTATATATATTTTTTATTTGTATTTTTTATTTTTTATTCTTTAATTTTCATTTTTTATTTTAGTTATTTTGTACACCCATATATATTCATATATGTATATTTATCACGATTTCCTATATATATATGCTCTATTTTTCCCCTATTTTGTCAGTCTATTTAATTTGAGCACTTGATGTATTATACACTTGGTGCTTTTGATGAAGATTGGCTTAGTAGCCAGGGATAATGGCTATCTAAACACAGTTCTCTACTAATATGAGCATGAGGATGGATATACCATAATATTATAACAACTTCTTAATTCTGTGTATGCACCTCTTCGGGGTGTTTAGCCTGACATTTAGGAATGACTTTATCAGCATATACAGTACCCTTTGTATTGTTGTATGAAAAAATGAAGATGTTTCAAATTTATCAATATTCATGAGCAAATGACTGTGATTGGCTCTGGATAAGTATTTAAAAGATGATTAAAATGGAACTTGACTACATTGTGTTACACTGAAGAAGGCTGTTTGCCGAAACTAGTCTGTTATAGACACAAGTATTTAATAAATTTACTGAACTCTGTGCTGCTTTGCTGGTCTATTTGGTCAATTAAGTTCTACAAACTACCACTTACAAACATAATTTCCATCTTGATGCAAAATTACTATTTAATCTGATAAAAACATAAACACACACACACACACATAAAATATTAAAACTATTTTGTGCCTATTCTGAATGTAATCCTGAAGATAAAGACAATAGCCTAAGAACATGAGAGCATTTATATATTTCCTGGTTAATAAATTGTCAGTTTGATTAGTATTACAGCACAGGCAGAGTGACAAGTAGGAATGATATTAATTTTATAAAAGTACTGTTTGTTTATTCATTAACATTTGATTACTGGAAAAGACTGAGTGGGTAGGTGTTCATTTTCAGTGGAGGCCCAGGGAAAAAAGCTCCAAAGTATTACAAAATATTTTAAGAACAATAATTTTACAATATTCAAAAATAATAAGAAAAACATCTACAGTTTAAATAATAATATCAAATTGGACATAATGTGATGACATTGATTACAAATAGATATAACTTATATAATAATGGTATGATATTTAAAATATTTTTAGCCAGTTTAAAGAAATTAAAGGTAAGTTAGTATGATACAAACAGGAATTACAATATGAAGTGAGAGAGAAAAAAAAACAGGATTGTGGCAAATTTAGATAGAGAGTCAGGAGAAAGAAATAAACTAAAGTTAGGAAGTCAGCAAAGAAGGTGGAGTAAGGAGGTGTAAGATATAAACAGGTACTTGTTCCTATTTAGGGATTTAGTTTTTCCTGGGATGAGCAAGAACAAACCCGGATTTTGGCTAGGAAGTCTTTCAGAACAATTTTAAAGGACTCAAGGGAGGGTATTCACCTGGAGAAAGGAGTTCCAGGCCTTAGCAACATTGTACGGGTCTATACTAGAACATCGAAGTTTCAAAACTTCGAATGTTCTAATATCAACCCCTATTCAGTGAACGCTTACAACATTGAACATGCAGAACAGCAAATTTTTTCTTAGGGAAAACAATTCTCTGTTCCAAAACACATATACACAATACAGCACACCAAACAAACAGCAATCCACACACATACACCTAAAATCATACATCTAACCCTACACTAAACTGTACATACACCACTAACTATCCACTTACCTTAATCCAAACCCTAACCCTAAGGTCTGTCACTATTGCACACTCACCTAACCCTAACTCACCTACCCCGCCCTAACCCTCACATCCACACAATCGTACACTTACCTAACCCGCGCACTAACCCTAACTCACCTAACCCGTGCCCAATCACACACTTACCTGAACCCGACCCATAACTTTCCACCATAGCTCTGAAAATAGCGAAGTGACAGAAACAGACAACCAAATTCTTTCCCTAGGAAAAATTTGGTTTTCTGTAGCTTCGCTATTTTCAGTGTTCACTGAATACAGGTCAATATTAGAACATTTGAAGTTTTGAAACTTCGATGTTCTAATATAGACCCCATCGTACGATTACAGATCATGCTCAGTAGATTTGACAGGTTTGTGGACAGAGAGACATTTTTGGTCATCGAATCATATTGTCCAAGTGGGAACATAGTTCTGCAGAATGGTATTTAGTGCTGGAAAAGCAGATAGATCCAGGATAATTTTATAGGTATTAAAAATCTATGTGTATGTTAGTTGATAGGGTAGTTCTAAACAATTTAGGATTTTTAATGCTTATACAGTGGTGAGTTCTGAAAAGGGTATTTGCTACAAATGTAACCATGTTATTATAGCATTGCACAAGCTTTGCTTTTTGTGATGTCTGGAGGTTAGTAAGGATGGGACAGTACCATAAAGTAGTGAGGGGAGGAGGTAAGTAGTAGAAGATTTATTTGCATCAGAAGGAAAGTTTTGGGCTCTATAAAGGATCCCTATTTTTTGGTGATTTTTTCTACAATTTTGTATATGCAGGTTGAATTTAAGATTATTATCCACTATCATCCTTAATAATTTGTTATGAGAAGTGACTTCAATGGCTGTATTTTTAAGAGAGAGGATTGTATATTTTGTTATTTCATGAGCGAAGGATTTTAGTAAAAGATAAGTAGTTTATTTTTGGGGCTGAGCATGAATTGTGAGTTACAAAGCCATGTTTCAGTGGCTGTTAAAGTTTCCTGGGCAATTTTGGAGATGTTCCTGGTTGTCTGATGTGCGTGTGAATGTGGAGTCATCTGCACATTGCATTTGGGTGGCCTGTTGTGTGGATGTGTGGAAGGTGTTGATGTGAATGGTAAAGAGAAGGGACTGAGGATAAAGCCTTGTAGTACACCTGTGGTGACTGGGAGATATGCAGAGAGGGTGGAGTGTCATTTTACAGACTGATATATATTGGACAAATAGCCTTTGAACCATAGAAGGGTGAGAAGAGATAGACCAAGCGAGGAATTCTGAAGCAAACATTTGCTGTGCAAACAGTGTCACAGAAATATAGGGATAAGAAGGAGAATCATTTTCCATTATTCCTGTCTTTATTGACAGCATCTATAAATGCTAAAAGTGCAGCGTTAGTACACTGGGGGGGGGGGGGGCTGTGTTTTGTGAGGGAAAGGAGTTCTTCCTGCAGAAAATATTTTAGCGATTGTTTTTTTTGAATACATTTTTCAAGTATTTTGGAGAGAGGGGGGTAAGATTGCTCTAGGCCTAAAGTTAGTGATATCTGTTGAATTTCTTCCATTGTGTGGACAGGTAATCTGTGATTTCTTTCCACATAGGTTTATCCAGGAATTCCAAGTTTCTTCTATTTATAAGGATTAAGACAGAACAGACAATGCTTTTGACTACTATTTTAAGGTAATCGATTGGAAAGTCATCAACTGAAGTAGAGCCTGGTTTGAGTATGTTTAAGAGGAGTTTTATATAGGATTTGGGCACAGGTTTGACAGTGAAAGTGGATGTGATGATATGTGGCTGCTGAGTAGGGTTAGGATTAGATGTTGAGGATTACCTGACTAGGCAGCCTGTAGTATCTGTGAAATAAGAGTTGAATTCTATTGCAGTTTTTACTGGTGAGTTATTGGGAGAAGGGTTAGGGTTGAATTTTTGGCTGGGATACGAGACTTCTTTAATGGCTGACCAGAATTTTTTAGGGTTGTGTTTATTGTTGTTCTGAATGTTGTTATAGTATATCTTTTTTTCTTCGTTTATTCCTTTTTAGTACAGTTGCAGAGCATTTTGAAGTTTTTGAGATATCTGTGGTGTTTTATTTTGCCATTTTTCTCACACTTTTTCTCGATCCTGCATTAGCATTCTACTCTTTTTGTATAGCCAAATTACATTATTCATTTATGGTCTCTTCCTTCTAGGAGGTGCAAGGCTATTTAGGATATTTAGGAAAGTTTTATTGAATTTATTTACAGCATCATCTAAGAGGCAGATTTTTAGGATCTTCCAGTTAATAGAAGATAGGATTGCAATTTTGTATTTCTGGGTTAAACTTAGACAAGTTGCATGTTTTACAAACATGTTGTTTATATGGATGTGTGAAATGCCTGGTTGTATAGATTGGGAGATGGTCACTGAGAGAGAGATACTAGAATCCAATCTAAAATGGAGTTGGATGTCTTAATATGTGGGGCTATTAATTAGTTGTTTGAAACCTTATAAGTTCATGCTGGATTTGGGGGCATTAGAGGTTATCTCCAACCAATTATTATTGATATCGCCTAGTAGTATTTTTCCTTGTGGAATTGTTATGAATGTCAAATATAGGATATCTTCCAGTGTATCTGTATTATCACCAGGAGGGATGTAAAGGACAGTAATAAATATTTGTTTATTTTTGAGAAGGTAATAAGTGGTTCTGCTGAACTGAATTTGGTATTTGTTTGTTGTAGGGAGAAATGTGGTAGATAAGAAATATTAAAGCAATGCCACTACCTTTCCTTTTTATAAGATCATTACAGATAATATTATAGCCAGAGGGTGCAATTTCAGATTAGTTTATTCTGGGTTTAAGCCAAGTTTCAGTTGTAGAAAAAATGTCAGGCTTGTGTTGGGTAATCTAGGCATTTAGTTCAGTAATTTTATTTCTTATGCTTCTAATATTTATGGTGGCAAAAGTCAGAATAGTGGTGTGGAAGAATGACCCTTCTGGGGTTAGACCCTCAGGTCAATTATTACAGAGAGTAACCAGTTTATAACCTGTACAGAGTGATTAACAAGGAGGCGTGGAGTTTTTCTTTCATTTACTGAATACAGAAATCAGGAAGCTGGGAAGAATAAGTAGCTGGCTGGATTAAACAGTGTAATCTGTTGTCAAGTGAAAGTACAGTGTCTGATTTAGTAAGTGGTCCTTAGAATGCAAGTACTACTCCATGGGGGGGGTATCAATGTCACTTTCCTGCACAGGGCAGGCATGTATCTGACTAGTTAAAGTTAATACACAGCAAGGCTCTTCAGACTAAATTTGTTTACATTACACAATGATAATTTTCTCAGTGAAAACTTTTGCAGAGGTTTGCCTTGTAGCAGACCTCCGGCAATTTCAGGATCAAGGATGAATGTAGTGATCACAGGCTTTTACACAATGACAATATTCTCAGTGGGTTAAATCCATGATTCTTAGCAAGTGAATAACCCCAGAGGTAATGATTTCGTCCCAAAGTTAGTTTTTTTTTACTGGAGGCTATGCAACAATCCACTTGGCCAACCACTAAACTACATAATTGCAGAATTTGCAGTACAGCACTGAAGAGTTGCTTAAAGGGCAAAAATGAGCAACAGACACCAATAGCCTGAGTACTGCATTCCTTCCTCTTCCTCTAAGCCACGTTCTACATTTACATCCTAGTCTTTTTTTGTTCTTTTAAATGGACTCTACTGTGTATCTCCAATACTAGGGTGCTACACGAATGCTATCAAACATTCAGTCAAAACCAGTCCTTGCATTTCCTAATATTTTATGCTGTGTCACTGGTCTTAATGCTGCCACACAGCACCAGTGAATGATCTTAATTAGTAGAATTATTTTAAACCATGGTTTTCTATGGCTGATGGAACCTGTACTTCCCTCTTTCCTTCCTAACCATATTGCTATAGACTGTCACCAATACAGCTAAAATTAGGCATTGATAAATATTTTTTTTGCATTTTTTTATATGTTTATAATGTCATGCACTGAGAGTGCATTTGTGAGGTAGTATTCATAAAACATATTCGGCAAACTAGCCCTAAGACATTGTCAAGTAAAAACTCACATTGGCATGAAATCATTACCTCTAGGTTTACTCACATGCTAAGTATGGTGGATTTAATCCATTTGTTTCTCCAGTATTTCACCTTTTGCAGACTCACAAAATTGTTGTCTTTAGAAAGTACTGTCACCCCATAAAAGCAGAGAGAGAAACTTTAGACTGTACATAGTGGGGAAAATTGTGGTAAACAAAAAGTGTGAATGTTATCTACTCTGCATATTATAAGGACCTGTCATACTATCTTCTACAGCTATAAGCAAATGATTCTTTAGGGTAATGTCAAAACTACCTTTAATGCACGAATGCTACTTTTCTCAAAGATCTATTGTCATAGTGAATGCATTCACAAAATTCTACTAACTTGTTCCAGGACAGTCATTTGGGTAGTAAGCACTTCTTGAGAGTGCATGAAAATTTTAAGTGTGCCTGCTATGTTTTAGACTGGAAATTGTCAGTGATCCTTTTCACTGTTGATCTGATGTAAGAGTCTGGTGGTGGGTACACTGAAGACTATGACTGGTTACTTCATAGTCAGTGCTGAGTGTTTAGTCAAACTAAATTTTGAGACTAGAGGAAGTCTCTTTGCTGTTGAGTGTGTGAAGAAGGAAGACACCACTTTTTTTATTTGTTTGCTTGTTTGTTTGAATTATTGCTGCATAACTTGGATGTATGGAATATTGTGAAAGATGATATGTCTGCTAAGGACTGGCAATGAACCCCAAAATGGGTACGTTTCAAAGATGTACAAGGTTTGTAAGAGATCTTCAGACGTGAATACAAACATGGGACACTTTTCTGTCTGATAAATACCTTTATATTTGCCTTTTGCACCTACTACATACCCTTTTATTGTTTTGCTGACACCCTGTAACCTGATAAAGAGGATGTTGGGAGCAGTCCCAGCAGGAGCATAAAAGGTCGGGTCACCATCTGCATTGTGAGTGACCTCAGTTTTTAACCTGGATCTCAGCTTATCAGCTTTGTTGTTAGAACTAGTGTGGACATTCTACACAAATTGAAGGCTCTGGGTGTGATGATACAGGTTACCTTCTTTCCACCAAACTCTCTTCCTGTCTGGATATTGAATATTGCTTTGTCCAAGCAGGTGGTTTCATATGGTCCACAGAATCCAGGCTTGAAATACAAAGATATTAAAGATTTACTTTAGTCAAAACAGTAGCTGTGAATGATAGTTATTCAGCGAGAGAGTCTGCTTACCATTGTAGCAGAAGCTCTCTTGACATTTCTGACATTTTGTTGTCATTTATCATTGGAGTAATAAATCCAGAAACTGCCAAAAGCAACAAAGTATTCCTCAACCTCAGAAGGAATGACACCGCAGGAGCAATAATACATCCTTTATTAAGACCACATCTCGTCAACAAAAATTATAGCAGCATACAGAAAAATAAAACTTGTAATAGAATTAAGCGCTTTCATCCACCGTCATGTGGACTTCATCAGAATCAATTAATCAATTAACACACCACAATATATACACATTTTGGCGCCAATACGAAATAAGATTTTTAAAAAACAAGTGCTATACATATAATCAAATATATAATAAACTATTAAAAATCCTAATAAAATCTACATTCTATGCTTCCTACTATATAATTATTGTGCTTAATGTCTACAATATGAAATTGTATTACTACACCATTAATATGTGCATTTTATTTCATGTAATTTTTATCTGATTTTGCCTGTGCCTAGGGTCTGATGAATGGGATCCATAACTTAAAAATAATTGAGGAGTATACGTAATAAATATGTTAAAAAATTCTTAAATACTCTAAATTAAATATATATATATTTTTTTAAATTTTCTATAAGTATATCATAATAAAATCGTTATAAACAAATAAAATAATATAATTCAAAGCTCTTCAAAAACCATGTAACGTGCAACATATTAAACAGAGAGATACTGAAGTTCGTACCATTCCTTAAATAAATACGATTATTTAGCACCAATAATCCATACTAAAATATAACAGTATATGCATTAAATAATATAGTATGTACTGATAGTAGTCTTCATCCAAAATAATGCCATTTTATAAAAACGGTTTTAATGTAATGTAATCATTACATCCTGGAAAATTTGATGCATCCGTTAATATTTGCCATTTAGCCTCTCTTTCCATTAACAATGCTTTCAAGTTACCACCTCTCATATTCATCGTAACCATCTCCAATATGGCAAATCTAAAATAATGTGTATTGTCTGTGTTGTATATATGCCTAAATAATGCATTGGTGTTATCTCCCTTCTTTATGGCATATAAATGCTCATATATCCTTTTCTTAAACATACGTTCAGTTTTCCCTATGTAAAAACATGAACATGTACAACATTTTGCCATATACACTACATTCTTTGTGTTACAATTGCCTCTTTTAAACATTATCTTGGTTCTATTAATATTTTCCAACACTAATCCATCCTCTTCGTATATAACCAGACAGTATATGCATCTACCGCATTTACGCGTACCCCCTTGTTTTAAGGTTAACTCTTTCACTCTCTGAGGTCTCTCCAATATATGTTTTAAATTCAAATCCATTTTATAAACAAATATTGGAGCGTATTGGTGCCTAAGGGTCTTAGATGCTTTAAACTAACTTTAAACAAAATAGAAACATTTTTGGAGTCTGCAGTTAGTGAAGGTATAATAGATAAACATACAATGTGTATTTATTTATTTATTTAAATTTGTTGACCGGGAGTGTCCGACTGGACGTGGGTCCATTTTCAGCGAAGGCCCGGGGAGAAAAGCTCCACAGTAAAATAAACAGACAGTAGTTACATTGGATTACATAGCGATTAACGATTTAACATATAAATTACTTACAACATATTTACAGAAGAACATAGTACATCAGTAGACAACTAGTTATCTGTGAAGTGCATAACAGACATTAACAAATGTAACAATGAGAAGTTCCTGCTGTATAATAAGTACTAGGCTTATGAGCATCTGAGCTTGCTATCATCAAGGTAGTTAGTGGAGGTGAAAGAAAGGTAGTAGTTGGATGGGGTGGATGATATTAGAGTAGGAGTTGCAAGGGCATAGCCAGCATGTTTTTAGGTGCACTTTTAATAAAGTTTTGAAGTTGGTGCATGATGGTACGGAGGTAATTGTGGGTGGGAGTGAGTTCCATAATTTGGCTATGGCGCAAGAGAATAGTGCTTCACCAGCAGAGTTATTGGCTTTAGTGATCTGCAAGTGATTTTTGTTCCTGGATCTTAGTGGTCTGGTGGTGCGATAGGGTTGGAGTAGATTCTGGAGGGATGGGACATTTAGTGGATGGTTTACTAGTTTGTGGGCGAGTGAGAGTTGATACCACTGAAGGAGGTGAGGGAGTTCAAGCCAGCTCAGTTCAGCAAGTGAGAGACAGTGGTTACTACGGTAGGATGCTCCTGTGGCAAATTTGGCGATTTGTTGTAGCATGTCTCTAGCTTGTTTAGATCACATTGCCTTAGGTTGGTATATACTGGAGAGGCATAAAGTAGGGTGGAGATAAGGTGGGAATTTGCTATTGAAATCTTTGCTGCTTTGGTGAGAAATTGTTTATTTCTGTATAATGCTCCTAGTTTTTTGTGGACTTTTTTTATGGTCATGGATATGTGAATGTCAAATTTTAGTTTATTGTCTATTTCCACTCCTAGCAATTTGGTGTGTTCAGTTGGGTATATAGTGGTGTTGTCTTTTGCTGTGATGTTAAAGTGAGAGTTGTTTTGAGTATGTTTCATTTAAAAGTTAAAGATCCCTCATCACGGTATTTCTATCTTCTTCCAAAAATTCATAAAGATGTCAACAAACCACCAGAGAGACCTACTGTTTCTGGAAAAGGTTCCCTTACTGAACCTCTATCTGCTTACCTTACAATGTATTTAAAACCTCTATTACCAGACGTTAGGGCAAGGATACAGGATACAACTGAATTTCTAAATATTGTTTCCGGCATCCAATTGGAGTTAGGTTGGTTGATGTGTACCCTGGACATTACTTCTCTTTACACCAGTATTTATTGGTTGAACAAAATGTCTTTATATAGCCCAGGATTTAATACCTTCCTTCTGTGTTTGGCAGAGCATGTCTTGTCTAAAAATGTATTCTACTTTAACAACAAATGCTATTTACAGTTGAAAGGTACAGCTATGGGTGCATCTTTTGCACCCATATATGCTGATCTGTTCATGGGCTATCTTGAACAGATCATCATTTATAACAGTAATCATAATATTTTTCTTGAGGAAATAGACGTCTGGCAGAAGTTTTTGGATGACTTCTGGATGGTGTGAAAATCAGACGATATATATCTACAAGAATCTGTCCAGTATTTGAATGAAAATAAATGGAGTATAAAGTTTACTGTTAATTATGATTTGACATCTATTTCTTTTCTGGATGTAACCATACATAAACAACTTGATGGTACCTTATCCAGTTCATTACATAGGAAACCCCATAATTCAAATACATTATTACACGCCTCCAGTTGTCATCCTAAACACATCATTACTAACATTCCCAAGTCACAATTCATGAGGTTACATAGGATCTGCTCTAACATCGAGGACTATAAACATTTTGATCAAAATCTAATCAATCATTTTAGAGAACATGGGTATCCTATGGCCAAGGTGTTTCAGACTAGCAGGGTGGTCCAACAACTATCCAGAAATTATTTACTTACATACAAGAAACGTCAGTTTCAGAGGGATAACAAAATTAGGTTTACCACTACTTATGGTAGGAATACACATACATTTTTGGACATAGTGCAACAGCATTGGGACATTCTGTTGGCTGATGACAAATTATGTGACATATTAGAAGATAAATGTTCATTCTCATTCCGTAAAGTTCAGACTTTGGGGAGTTATTTTAGCCATTATAAACATTATATGCCATTGGAACATTTAACACAGGCTACGCTAGATGTGACCAAAGTTGTGGGATGTTACCCTTGTGGGCACTGCTTCTTTTGCAAACATATTTTCAGACTAAGGAATTCTGTAGTAAAAACACCCCAAAAGTTTATTCTGTTAATGTTTTTTCTAACTGTAGCAGCAATTGGGCCATATACCTTGCAATTTCTTCGTGCTCAGCTTTTTATGTTGGCCAGACTTCTAGACCCATAAAATTACGTATCTCAGAACATCTCAGTAATATTAGAAATAAATATCTGACCAGTGCTTTGCATAAACATACTACTTCACATAAGACAGCCACTTTCAAATTTATTATTATTGATAGAATCATGGGCAATAGGTCTTTGAAAATAGGCTGGCATAAGTTGTTAAATAAAAAAGAAAAATCATGGAATGTGAAACTGGGTGGATTATTTCCACCTGGCTTAAATGAACACTTATAATTGTCCACATACATAGATCGTAAGAAAACTAATCCATGTTATAGATGCACATCAGATAGAGTCGCAGTGTAAGTTTAATCAAGAGTAACACTACATCTAAGGTAGAACTCAGTATAACTAAAGGCTGAAAAATTAAAAAGAAAATGCCGGAAAGAATTTACTGAAAAAAGTGGGATACCTTAGATACTAATCATTGACATATTCTTGCTGAAAATGAATAAAGCACTGTGTCCAAAATGAACATTGCCTTTTCATAGTGTGCAAAGCCTGAATTATAAAAAGCTTATTCCTCGTAAAAAAATGAAAACTGAAACCAAACCTATGATTTTTTTTTTACTTTTGAGGATAATGCTTGGATTAATCATTATGAATGTAATGAATTTCACAGAAGTAATTAACAGAGCATTACAAGCAGCGTGTCTTACTGGAAAAAAAAACGTATTCAATGCAATATACAAAATCAGTGTGAATTGATAATGTCGGTGTTGTTTACATGGAACAAATGATTTTAGTAATAGTTAAAGGTAATGGCCTAAACAAGTTTGATTACTGTTGTGAGAATAAAACTCAGCCAAACTTGAGAAATATAAAATATATAACTTCTGAAAGTGAAACTATTTTCATGCGTATTAAAATATATGTGGTAAAAGAAAATGCGTATGTTAAAAAGAAACTATATCTATTATTCATATTCCAGCTTGTCCCAAACCTAGATTTTTCAGAACCATATCATATTGTTATGCAGGTGAAATGAGTTGGTTGCCCATTTCAGAAAAGTTACAAAGTGCAGGTGTTACAGATGATGCATCAGTGAACACTGGGGATTTCAGCCACTAAACTGCCAGTGATATAATTTTGTTTAAGGTTGTGAATGAGTCTTGGAAGGCTAGGTCTGACATAACTGAGCCAAAGTATAAGCCATAGTGTTCCAGACATCTTTCTTTAAGTGTCAAAGAGGGCTATGTATTGTGGGGGGTCTAGTGTTATATGTTGCACAAGGTCATTCTGTAATACTGAAAATGGTTCATTAAGATCATGCTGGAATGCCCAGAATGAAAGGTTTAGCCATAGCCTGTGTATGTTGGTCTGGTATGGATCATAATTTGGAAACCGAAGTAAAGACGTGTGGTGAAATGCCTCCACTGAATGTACCTTTAGACCTACAGGAATGTCTGAAAGATACATAAGTGAAATATGCTGCACTTGAGTGCTGAACTCATTTTTCTCAAAATATTTCTAGTTCAGATAGGATTTTAATTTAAAGTGGATGGATAATGTATGACATGAGTTCTGCAGCTTTACATGCAGTCACCGTATACCCAAGATACTCCGGAACGAACAATTCTGCATTTATGGAAGACTACAAATTATTTCCCTCTTATGGAGCTCAGGAAATTTGCACTGTAACTTCCGAAGGGTAGAGCCTAAGCTTTTGTGAAAAAAATCAAAGTATGTCCTAATATTCAAACCAATGTACATATCTCTGGAACCACATGTAAAGAAGTGTAAATGGCAAACTCTTCAACACAAACTAATTTTATACTGGTAGTTATTCTTTAGGTTCTAGATCTTAAACTGGATGTAATGTCACAAAAAAAAAATGATAACTATTGTTGTTGTTTGTCTTTTCAGCTTTTCCTGGTTAGGGGTTGCCACAGTGGAACTCCGGTCCGCTAATGATTGGCAGTAGATTTTTTTATGGTGCCGAGTTGCCAGCCCAATGCCCAACCTTCAGCGAAGGCATGCCCATTCACACTATTAAGTTTGTAATATTTTGTAAACAACTTACAGTATCTCAGCAACCATTTATGTTACACACATACTGTTAGGGGCATTTTGTTTATCCAGTTTAGAGGTTTCATGTGAGGTAAGCAGGTCTGTATGTGCTACTTAATTGCTGAGATATTTAGAAAATATGAAACTTGTCATAATATAAATAAATAAATATTATACGAACAACAATTAATATTTCTTTAACTGCACCAGACAGAGGTCAAATAGTAACATAGTTCTGTTTGCCATTGTGTAAGCTTTAAGATGATATATTTTTATACTTTGAATGTAGCATGGTATTAAAATTATTAATGCAAATATGGACAAGCAGTATTTGATTTCTAGAGGAGTCAGTAGGATGCAACTGCAGAAACACCAAGAGGTGTCACCCGGATGTAATAATTTAATTCCACTTCAATTTATTTCTCAAAACAAGACTTGAAACTGGCCTATCTAAAGATGAAAGGATTGTCAGAGAAACTGAATGGGTGTACAGTGTTTTGCAACTGAAAGAAATTAGAACGCAAAATACTCCTGTCTGAAGTAATATCTAGTGTAAGGTGGAGAATGAGCAATTCTATAGATGGATGTTTCCAACTGCACAACCAACTACGATGAAATGCAGAATATGCATAATGTATGTTAGAATCACAGGATTACTTAAATCTTGTTATAACTTGGAGTAAAGCCTTCAAGTACCTTAAATGATTTAACACTTTTTAATAAGCAATCCCAATTCCAAGGGAAGAGCAGACATAGCTGAAGCAGTGTGCATGATTTTATAACTGAAAAACTTCAAGATGCTTTGTGCAGAGATAGTAGTGAGGGGGGAGGGGAGGTTCAACCAGCCTAAAGTGGATACTTAATGCATGTAATTACATGCATTACACAAATATCTGAGCCATAATGTTCCAGTTACAATTAAACTATGCATACCCAGAATACTACAGCTCTCTGTCTTGTGCAAAAAACTCCCTACATAAAATATGCTTCTTTTTCCTGTACAGGAAAATTATTTGCATCAAATACCATGCAGTTTTAAAAAAGTAAATCTTAAAACTGTCAAATCGCGCAGTATTTGTAGGCAGTTACTGGGTGGGGGGGCTTAATGTGGCTGTTTATTTCCTTGCTGTAAGATTTTGTTATTATTACACCCACCCTACCACTGACGTGTTTCACTCACTGAGGACCTCAGCATGGACAGTATTCTTGCAGGCAGAGCTGCAGACTGTATGAATCCCAGTTAATATATCTGTTTCTCAGCCATTTATTTTCATTGGATATTTACTTTTAAATCTGGCAAAAACGAGACAAATGTGGATATCTGGATTCATGATACAATTATATTTCTGCTAGAACCTAACCCACTGTCATCAGAGAAATAGTCCTCTACTTAAACAAAATTACTGGTAGTTTTCTTTCCAAGTTTCACCTTTCATTTTCTTCTGTCGTCTTCCAATGACTGCAAAGACCCCCTCCAACTGCCACGTGAAGTATTAAATGATGCAGTAGTTACATGATGATTTCTGTTTCGCTTGAAAATTTCACTGTAGTGAAACAAGATTCATTACCAGACAATAGTATTTCTGGAATACTATGCATGCTAAAACGTTCTCATTTTTTTAAATATTTGCATAGAAATTAATGGACTTATGGCACATACATTCAATAGTTTAAGCATCAAATAAACCACCAAACATTTCTCCAAGGAATGCATTGGCTTTGTCTAAGTGTAGTCTAAACCATGACTTTTTATACACTATCTTGTAAGTGGAAAAGTACAATCTATGATGGTTTACTGTTTACTGGACATTCAACATACTTCTTTAGTTTGGCTATATTCTAAATACTCTCTGGCCACAGTGTGCATGATTTGGATAAACCTTTCACTCCAAATGTTCCATGTTGAACTTAATGCAACATTTTCAGTATTACCAAATAAGCTTATGGAGGGATTGTGATTTCAGACCCATACTTTACACATCCATTTCTCACACTTACAGTCTTCTGAAAGTGCATGGCATAAACATGTTGCTTGGGATTTTGGTCAAATATGTTACCAGAATTAAGGCTCCTGTAACCATTAGGCTACCTGGTATACATATATATTTATTCTGATTTTGTATGGAAAGCAGTAGCAGATTAAAATAGGGGTATTTAGGGAGGTCACCCTGGGTCCAGAGCTTCTGAGGGCCAATCAAACTCTCCATCATGCAAGACAATGGCATTTTCTTTTTATAAAAATTGTGCACACCGCAGCCTCTCATTGTATGTACAAGTGTTTACTCATGGATTAAACAGTAAACAAACACTTGTTTATAGTTCTGCCAACTGACTGAACAATACTGTTCATCCTGTCCAATTCCTCTTATATTTATGAAAAGTAGAAAATAAGGAAATTAAGTTAATAGCTACTGATGTAGTTGCATAGCTTTAAGTAAGCCCAGCAGGTTCATCTCTGGTGTGTGGAGATTTGAAGACATTTGTCAGCAGCAGATTTGAGTTATTTTTGCATTGCGTAGGCATTATTCAATGCAAACTTCCCATTTCATTTCTTGCCTTACACTACTGCAGTCTAGCAGCCATGGGCAGAATAGGAGTGCTGTGGAATGAAAAAATGACCTTTTCACTGTCTGATTTGTGTTTTCCATTGCACTAATGCAATGGAAAATACAAACTAAACATAGTACAGAAATAAATATTCATCCCATGGGGGACCCCGTTGTGCCACAGGATGCAAGAGGTAAGCACTCGTGCTACAAATAAGTTAAGTACAAGAACAGAGAAAAGGGTACTAGAGATGCATTAAACCTAAAATAATAATAGTAGTAACAGAGTAAACTAGAATAAATAAATATCCAAGATCCTATGGTGCCCCGGGCCAGCTGCCAAAATGTAAAGTGCAGCTATTATCACAATGACAGACGCATTGCTCTACAATGATTTGATTTTTAAGGTCTCCTCCTAAATACTGAACAAATAAAAAAATCTCAATAAAGGAGCAACAGTAATCCAAGGAAGAAGAACGTGTGATACCAAACCACACGCTACGTATAGTAGCTACGTATAGTATAGTGTTACGCTATTTGGTTTGGTATCACACGTTCTTCTTCCTTGGATTACTGTTGTCTCCTCCTAAATAGAGAAAATAATGCCAGAGTGCAGTGGATAAGTTGGAAGATCGTCCATCAAATAGGTGACACCAGCAAGGGAAAGAGATTCAGAACTGACTTCCATTCTGATGCACATTGTGCTAATTGAAAGACTTACTCAAAGTCACATACCTTGAAAGTAAAAACTAATCAAATCAAACAGAGAATTACAGGGCAAAAATGATTAACCTTCTCATCTAAACTGCCTTATTAAAGATTTGACAGTTACTCATATATTATTATTGTTGTTGTTAATATTTACCCTTCTAGGCAGTTGCGGAAGTTTAACACCTATTTTATATACTACATAATTCATATAATGTGTCTTTTGTTATTGCCATATGGTTCATAATGCATTGCAATAACAATGGTTTCCTGAATGTATTAAATCAAATCATGTATTATCATTTCATATAATATGTTTTCTATAAAGAAGATTGTGCTAAGCACATCACACATTAAGTGATTTTCTATATTTCACATGTGTGTAAAGAGTATTGTGTTATGAACGTCACATAGCCTGTTACGTTTACTTACTTAAAAAGTAATCTCTTAAAAAAAAAAAAAATTGCTGTTACCATTATATCTGCTATTATTTTTTATTGTTACACTTTATTAATCGATGTACTAATAATTTGGAGCTTTTCTCCCCAGGCCTCTATTGAAAATGGACATATATATCCAGCTAGACTAGCCCGGTCAACAAATGTAAAATAAATAAAATAAATAAAAATAAATGTATAGTTCTAATTCATTTGATTTGTATTACCTCTAAGTCTTGATTCTGGCAATAGCTAAAAATCAGTATTCATCATGGAGAAGTCCATTCTCCAGACCAGCAAGCATTAAATAAATAAGAATCACTTAAAGTGAGTAATGCTAACAGCTGTCGATACTTGAATTTATTAAAATATGTCAAAGAACCACTCAGGCCCTTAATGCACTTTCTCAGACATTTAATGTACTGCACTCCTTCCTTTCCACTCTTAGACTGATACCATATTCAGCATTTCTGTTTACTTGTTTTAATGGCTGCAGACTGTAATTTTGGAGATTGGTCTAGCATAATTCTAAGGTAGGTTTATGTGTCTGTACTCTAAATATGTCAGCTTGTGTTTAATCCAATTTTTATGATGCTCATCATGCATAGATTTGCTGTTATTTGATGAGATTGTTATCATATCAATGCTGGATAATGTTTCCCTTTTGATCCTGTAGTTCAAGAAAAAAAAATAATATTAATGTCCATAAGGAGAGGAAGCCATCTATTACTGCTGCTGGTAACCTAGAGTTAACTACTGTCTTAACTGTCAGAGGGCAGCAATGGGTGAAACAGGACTAGATTGGATGGAGGTGACCCTTCTTCCTAAGTCAGAGTGAATACAGGAATCCTTATGGGACTTCAATGACTTAAGGAGGCAAGGGGCTATATCTGGATGGAAAAAATAATGCTGGAGAACCCTCCACAATGTTTATCTCATAATATGTTGTTATGCTCAGGTGCCTTATCATCTTACAAAGTGTAAGGTCAGGATAGAGTCTCATTAAAATAAAAATCATCCCTACCATAGATGGCAGCTCTGACTATCAACACAAAATCATCCCCACTAGTTACACCATTGGCAAACCGAGATAAGACTCTAAACAGCATTGTCTCTCTGAATAGGGACAGCTTTTGCCATAGTGTGATGTGGGGTGCAGGAGTCAGTAGTACAGGTAGAAGAGAAACCTCACTATGTGAACAAAATTGAATGGCAATTTTATTGATTCTCTGAGATAAAAAAAAAACAGTTAACCTGAGTAACTGATTTTGCCATAAGGTTCTAATGAAATAGTGCTTATAACATTCTCGTGTGTAATTTCATTAAGCAGGTGGACTCCCAACGACAGACGTTCAGAACTCTTCTGTTCAGATGTATGCACTGACCATGAGTGCAGCAGAACAATTCCAAGACCAATTTAGTTTTGTTGGAAATGTTGCATTGTTCTTCCTGAAACTGATGATCTTTGAAATGGTGGGTTTTAGCCCACAGGTTGTAACAACAATAGTAGTTACCTCCTTTGTTTTACTTCACAAATGCATGTTAAATCAATAGGACTCATCTTCCTTGTCAAGAATCATGGGCAAACCTAAAATAATGGGGGTGTCATACCTCTCATCTCTCCAGAATTTCACAGAATGTATAGAAGTTTTTCTCATAGTTTTAGTGTGCTCTTCAAACCATTTGTGGTTTTCTGGCAAATTGCTGAAGAGTAAAGTTACTGTATGATGACAGACATTTCTAGCTAAGACCTCATATCAGTTGAAAGGCAACTGTACCTTACCTAGTGTCTGCAAATCAATCTAACAACATCCCATGTGTTACTTTGTTTTTCCAACATAACCCTGCTAGAAGCAATGTATAATATCATGTGATAATGTGCACCCAAGATTTCACTGAGAGTTTCCATGACAAAAATTGTTAGACTGCTCATAATAAACCTTGTCATTACAAAGACTTTTTATGCTTTGTAGGAGTCAAGCATGCAGAACAAATGCAGTCTCCACGTATAATCAAGACACATCTACCTTTCCAACTCATCCCGAAGTCATTCCTAGAAGAGAAGTGTAAGGTAATTGTGAGTCTGTGTGAAGGAATGGCATTCTAATATCCAAGGTATTCTGGTATATTTATATTAAAAAATGAGTTTGAGGCACAGTACAAAAAAATCAATCACATTCAGAATCCCTTACCATATCAGTTGCTTTTAAATGTACCCTAACTATTGTACTCCTTTGAAAACAGTAGTGTTTTTATTTCATATTTTAAAAGATGGGATGTAAAATGCTCGTGTTTTTTTAGAATGTCTCTTTGCACCATAAACATGTTATAGCATACGTATGCAACTGCAAGCATCTGTCTCCGTTGTCTGATTTTAAAAAATACCAACTTGCTTGAAGTACCTTTGTTATTCCCCACAGCAGGTACTCAGTTTTTAAACTTTGTCAGGGTTACAGATCAGAAAGCACATTTGGCTTTGGATAATTTTGTGGGAGACCTGAAATCAAATGCAATTTTACTGGTATTAATTAATCAGAGAAAACTTTAGGTCATCTTAACTTCTACAGATTTTAAATATTCTGCTGCTTCTAATGGCTGATGGTTACCTTCAGCATCAGGAAGTAATGTCGATTGTTTGTGTTATCTTGTGCTCCAAAGTTCCTTTATTCAGGAAGGGATTACCAATTTTAGAATGAAGTAATGCTGTTGTGTCCACCTTTTTGATGTCTAAGTCTTTATCTAGTGTGTCTGCAGTCATTAGTTTAAGCAGCAGGACATGAAAGCAATAGTATTTTGCTTGTTTAATAATGTTAAATGCTGTCAGTCCCATTTAACATTTACCTATGCCAATTTAAGGAGATGAATGTCTCTTCTTTCCAGATACATCTTCAGAATGAGTGCCAGAATTTCCCTATGGTCAACATGGTAGTGATTAAAAATCTGTGGGCTCACAATGAAGTCATGTCTTCTTTTGCCTTCAAAGAGAGAGAATGAAGGGCCAGAACTAGAGAAGAAATTAAGGGAAATAGCATAGGAAGTCCCGGCCTGAGAAATGCAAGGCCAGTCTGCCTCCCCCACCTCCTTTATTAGCATCGATCTGGGGAAAACTCTAGAACATTGATGAAAGAGGCATTTGCAGTCATCAGTCCTAGTTCTGGTACCTCTCTTGTCACATTGCCCCTGCCATAAGTGAGTTTTACAAAGTTTTAAAATGTTATTTCAACATTTATTTTTTTATATTATATAATGTGTTATTAAAACAATGTACCTTGGTAATAATGCACTGACAAATAATAGTTGCTTGTCACTTTAAATGCTGGAAGGAAAGGTTTCTTAATGACCACGTGAACAAGATTTCTTGAGGATCATGTGACCACTATTTTAGAAGGTAATTTAAACTACTGGCTGTTAGGAAGGTTTATTCTGAAGAAGTCCTGTGGGTATACAGGACAAAAATGTTTATTATAATGCTCTTTATTTTAATAAAGTTGGATGTAAAGTTTTAAACACAGCTTGGATTTATTTTATGGAGCACTAGAATGTTGTGGTTAGCCATCAAGCTGCTAACTAGTCATCTTTTGTTCTTAAATGTATAAACTTGAAAAAGCTAATTTATCAGGAAACATCTGGCCTCTGGTGATTTTTGTGGAAAACCTAAAATGTCTACTTTTTAATCCCACATTCATGAGTGCTTAGAGGTGTTTATTAAGTCCTTGTTAAGCACACCCTAATGCCTAAGATTGGGTCTTATGCTAGGGATTAACAAGGAACAGTACAGTTCAGCAAAGAACAGTAAGAAGGTGAAACAGTTTTTAAGAGCTGTTAGACTTTCACTCTTCCATACTTAAAAATAGAAAGTGTGACAGCAAAAGTGTCAAACAATTTTTAAAAGTTGTTTACGTTTTGCCAGAAGAACACTCCATTTCTGTCTGCTGTACCTCTCCAGTGTCTCTGATTGTGCAGAATGGCTCTGATTTTGCTTCATATTTTTGACCTGTCCTATAAAATTTTTGATTTTCTGGTAAATAGCTGAGAACTACAGTTAGCCAATGATGCCAGACACTAGAGTTTTATTCTCCTTATTGGTCAGAAAACCCATGTTGATGCGAAACCTCCAGCAATATTGATTTTTTGTAAGTGAATTTGAGTAATATTTAAAAACTGTACCTGATTTTAATCATTTGCCACCCTCCCTAGAATTCCTTGCTTTTACCACCATAGAAGAAGTTGAGAGGTCCGTCATCTGTTTGACAGTGCTCACTAAGTGTTTCATATTTGCACACTTTTTCTTTCTTTTTTTCTATATCTGCCACTACATGGAGCAGATAAAGCTCCATGTACTATGAAGAATTATGGTTGGATCTCCAATCCTAGCTCTCTCTTATTATGTGTTCATGACACAGATCTCAAGATTTCCCTCTTGAGCTTCATTTTCAGGCGAATGTCTTGGCATTCTTGTCTTAGGCGCATAATAAGCTGGTTATGATCGGAGACTCAACCACAGTATAGTTTGTCTGTAATATAAACTACTTCTTTGCCAACTTTTCCTTTGTACTCACTTTTCCTTGTTTGAGCCTGAAACCAGTCCACCTGAACCGGTGCTGTACCTTAGTCAAAAACTGGTAAGTAAATAAGTAATACATAAACCCATAAACACATAAATAAAATAAGTCATGGGACTAACACTAGACTTATTCACTATCTACTTGAGGTACCTTGTCTTTTGCTTGTTTTGAAAATTAAAAAGAAACAATATTTTATTGTTGCCTGGATGTCCCACTTAGAGATTGTTTTCAGAAAGAGAGAGAAAGAGATCCTTATGTAAAGGCCCACAGTTTTTAAATTCCTTTAATAAAGGCAGAGAAGACCAGAAAGTATCCGAACAATGTTGCATGCACTAGATCAAAACAACAACAAAAAACTCCCTTTCTTTGCGGTCAGCAGAATGAGTCTTTACCAAGAACACTGAAGAAGTAGAATAGCTGCTTTCCAATGGAAGATGCCTTTTGAAACCTTTTATACAATATGTATTTATGTCTGTGACTTGATGTGCCACTCATTAATTTAACAAGAATTACAAACTGGATATGCAATCCAGGCAAGAGACTTTGTAGAATGTCCCTCAATATTTTCTTAAAAACATTGGGCCAGATTCAGGAAGCCTCCATGTAAGAGTTATAACTCTTACACGGAGGCTGCAGTGAAACTGTGTGATGTCAGCATGTCATGCATATGCATGAGGTGCATGAGGCATGCTGAATCACACTAGTAACTCTTACACGGTCCATGTAAGAGAGTAGGGGGCGTGTCTGTAGGCTAAGCCCTGCAAGCGTACACGCCCCCGGAAGACTAGAATGGCTGAAAGTAAACAGCCACGAGAGAGGCCATGGAAATGTGAATAAACACACTACACAACACATGCCCCGATAGACCATCACTGTATAAAGTGAAGAGATGTTATAAAATTAAATTAAAACCTTTTTTTTTTTTAAACCCCGGAAATGTTTGCTACTGTGTGCGCGGGTGTGCTACTAGCGCAATCACAGTTAGCAGTCAGTGGAAAAGGATATAAGAACTAAATATGCAAAGTAAGCCAAGAAGTAATAGCTTAGCGGTAGAGTTGCTGGCCTAAGAGTAGGCAGGCAGGGTTCGAGCCCCCACAACAACTTTTTTTTTTTTTTTGTAAATAAGCACGAAAAAGCCCCCTGACAGTATTGTACAAATGTAAATGTATTCCCTTTTGTAAAATGGAATGAAATGGAGCATATATTCCGAAGTAACACAATAATAAAAATAGTCAGAAATGTACTGATAGCTAAGCTGCTGTGAGACGGAATGCCCGTAGCTGAGTAGTGTTTAAAAAGCTGCAAACTGTATGCTCGTTGCTAAGCACCGGTTTAATAGGCTGAAACCGTTTGCAACTAGCTGTGCTTAGCTGAACATGTGTGTCACTAGCCAATTAAGGTTTATCCCAGCGCACACCGTTTGAGCGCCGCTCCCACAAGCTAACTGCCAGTGCGCATGCGTTACCTCCGCGCAAACGAGCGCAGACCTGGTTTTAAATGCTTAAAAGTGCTTTTGGCAAGTTTGATTGACAGGTCCTCAACTCATTTCTGTCAGGAAAATCAAAAGTCAGTTGCCAGAGTCGAACCCAGAATACCATGCACTAG
The DNA here is from genome assembly GCF_019279795.1 of Protopterus annectens. Classification (NCBI taxonomy): domain Eukaryota; kingdom Metazoa; phylum Chordata; order Ceratodontiformes; family Protopteridae; genus Protopterus; species Protopterus annectens. Next base: position 1,591,896,381 of record NC_056744.1, read on the forward strand.
AGTCAAGGTACTTCACCACTAAGCCATGACAACAATGCCATGAAATGCAGAAATAGCATATATATGGGATAAAATCCAGAATGGAGCATGAGAAAGCATTTTCAGTGAAGTAGATACAATTCCAAAATGGCCAATCAGAGAAATGTGCGGGAAAAGCGGCATATATAAGCCCCATAGGCGGGAATACACAGCAGAAACGATTGTAGAACAGACCTGCAGTTAGAATGAGTGGAGTAGGTGAGGGACGTTGCTTTCGAGCACAGCGTTGGGGCGTTGAGGAGTCCAGATACATGGTCTGGCTCCTTGTCCATCATCACGAGGCCCAACTCATGCAGGGCCAGGTCTCATGGGGAGCGTATAGGGCAGAGGCATGGGACCAGTTGGCTCGTGATCTGACCAGTGCTACTGGCATTCCACGCACTGGTGAGCAGGTCCGATACCACCATGCGGACCTGAAGCGATGCAAGGAAGACCAGTTGTCCGAATGGATCCAGGAGGCCCGGGATATGCCCAACGCCCCACTACTGAGTAAGTTACATTTTGCTTATGTATGTAAGGATTTCAACTGGCCGATACCATGGAGATGTGTAGTCCAATATTACTTCTTTCGTATTACAGCTGCAGGTGTCCGCTCTGTGAATCGCGAGATGTATGGCCGTAGGCTGGTGCGGCTGCGCCACCATGCAGGTTAGTAACCCCACCCATTACTTGTAAATAAATATTGTACTGTAGCATGTATCAGAACACTGCAGTGTATTGATTAAAAGTAATATAATGTGCAAGCAGGAATTGTAAGTCTGCAGGTATGGCTGCAACAAGTTCATCAGTATGCAAGTGTAACTGGAAATATAATTGATAGAATTAAACAGTGCTGTAATACAGATGTCCCACCATGAATTAAATATAGTGTAACCTGCAGTAGTCCCAAGAGTACAGCTTTAGAATCCGAGGTAGTCATATGTGAGATATATCCCTGTTGAAATGCTGAATCATGACAGAAGTGAGGCTGTTGGAAAGTGTTTGAATCACCACCAGTCTAACATGTGAACAAAGCCTAGAAGTACCAACCTGAACTGTGAAGTTGCAGGATGTGTGAGAGTGACAGAAAGGGTCATGTATGAATAAATAAAGTAGTAATAACCCCTGAATATAGTAGCCCCAGTGTGTTTCTACAGAACTAAATGCATGTGGGAAGTACAACTTAATATCCCAAACTGATTTCAGTGTGTCAGAATCTGGAATGTCTAGGCCAAATGCTGTATATGGTGATCACAGTAAACAATTTGCAGATAGAATGAATGATTATCTGACAGACTAAACAGCCATAGTTGTCCCCTGTCCTGTCATCAAAGTGTAGCAGGATGATGTATCTGATCAAATTCAAAATAAGTAGGATAGTGATGTATTTGTAACAGGTGTAGCTTGACAGTCAAATAAAATTTATTTTGAAACATCAGCCTCAACTTAATTGTGTACCTTATACAAATGTAAATCAATGTGTAACATATGAATGTGTCATCACTTTCTATCTCCGCCCAACCCTATAATTCCATATAACAACACCCACTAAATAATGGTATGTGAACATTTCATTAATCATGGACATTTGTCCGTTTCAAAAATATATGCATGTCTGTTCGTGCATGTGCCCTGTTCATACCTGCAAATCTGATGGCCTGTTGCCATTAATCAACCCTGCATGTTGTTTGACTGTGTATTTCTGTTCAAATAATGCATGTGATATTGATATGCCCCTTGTTCAATGGTGTTAATATCTGGGTGTTTGTTTGATGGGAATACCAATGCATGCTGTTACAACTAATCTGAATGGAATAAAATGCCACTAACCCAAACTAACATAACAACTCACAAGCCTAGAACGCTTGGGAAGGCGGGTCCCAGCGGACCCACCTCTCCCACCTCAGCTGGCGCCTGCACCTGGCACTAGTGCCCAGGCCAGACCCCCCTCCGGTGGCCCTGTGCCACCTTCGGGTGGAAGCGCTGCAGGGGATGGGGCCGGTCCCCCCTCTGCAAGTGTGGCCGGAGGGGTTCATCCACTCACCCTCCGCGGTGTCCGGTCTGTGGTGCGAAGGGAGATCCAAGACACTGTACTTGGGCCCCTACGCCAGCTTGAGGCTCGTGTGGCACAGCTAACGTCCCCAGCTGTTGCCCCGCCTACACAGCCCCCAGCACAGCCCCGTCCTGGGCTGTGAAGGAACAGTGGCAACTGCCTATGGGTGGGGATATCAGTTCCACTGTTGCCATCTGTGGGCTCATGCATCTTGGAAATCCCAACCTCCGTCCCGTCAATTGTGTAACCCCCCCATGTGTGTCATACACCGCCCCTGTATGCGTCTTGTCTGTCTTGTCTGTTAACCTACCCAACCTACCTCCCCAGCTATACCGACTTCCTTCACCTGACATACCACTCTCACCTGAAAAAAAAAAAAAAGGGCACTCTGTACCCACAAAAAATTACGCCATACATAGCTGTCCATGTCGCACACATGTCTGCTTGACATTGAAACAGTTAATTACAATTGGCTCTACAACAAATATTAATGTTGTCCTGACACCTCTCTCAGGGGTGAAAGGTTTCCAATGTCTCACCAAAGTACATGGAAATGCACAGCTGTTGCTGCCAAAGACATGGGCATTTATGGGCCTTACCTATATCCCTCCTGCAAATCCCACGCTTGTTTCCCTACTGTCTTACCCTCTTTGTGACCCCTTTTTCACCACTTTCCTGTCACCCCTTTTTCTTTTCTTTCAAAGAAATTAGCGCGGGTGTGCGCTTGTGTTAGCGGAGCTCACCGTCAGTGCGCATGCGTGAGCTCAGCAAACGAGAGCAGACCTGGTTTAAAGTGCTTAAAAGTGCCTTTATGGCACTTTGATTGACAGGTCCTGTACTCAGTTTGAAAGTTTGCTAAGAAAAATAAGTTCCCACTGTCAGTCTCGAACCCAGGACCTTACTAACATTAGTCTGTATGACCTACCACTAAGCCATGCCTGCTTTACAAGAGCACACTGCTAAAATAAATATAACATGTAATAGTAGGAATCAGTATAAAGGCAATATAGGAGATGTACTATCCAAAGCATGTCAGGTAGAGTTTTAATGGCCAAATTACTGGATTCCCATACTAGTTCAGTGTGAACAGAAACAGCCCTGCTACCTGTTAGCTTGTACATAATAATGTAAGGTAATGTACATATGTGAAGGTATGTATATCTACACATACATATATATAAATATATATTAATACATATGAAATATAGTCGTAGGTCTCCGTAGCCATACACACTCACTACAGGAAACAGTGAACATAATTGCAGCAACCTGAATCTGCAACACAGCCTGACCCCTGTGTGACCTACTTACCCTTCGAACTGCTTAAAGGTGGCCTCAGCACTTTGATTGACAGGTCCTGTACTCAGTTTGAAAGTTTGCAAAGTAAAAAAATTCCCACTGTCAGTCTCGAACCCAGGACTTTGGTAACATTAGTCTGTATGACCTACCACTAAGCCATGCCTGCTTCACAAGAACACAGTGCTAAAATAAATATAACAAGTAATAGTAGGAATCAGTATAAAGGCAATATAGGAGATGTACTATCCAAAGCATGTCAGGTAGAGTTTTAATGGCCAAATTACTGGATTCCCATACTAGTTCAGTGTGAACAGAAACAGCCCTGCTACCTGTTAGCTTGTACATAGTAACGTAAGGTAATGTACATATGTGAAGGTATGTATATCTACACATACATATATATAAATATATATTAATACATATGAAATATAGTTGTAGGTCTCAGTAGCCATACACACTCACTACAGGAAACAGTGAAGATATATGCAGCAACCAGAATCTGCAACACAGCCTGGCTCCTGTGAGACCTACTAAGCCCTTTAACTGCTTAAAGGTGCCTCCAGCACTTTGATTGATAGGCCCTATACTCAACTCAAAAGCAGAATATGAGCATACTAGTAGGCCCTACCACAAGACCATTGTAACACTAGTCTGTATGACCTACCACTAAGCCAAAACTCTCATACAGGAATATAGTGCTAAATAAGTGGAACATGTAATAGTAGGAATGAAGATAAAGGCAATATAGTATGTCTACTACCCAAAGCATGTCATGCAGACTTTTATAGTCCCAATTACTGGATTCCCATACTAGTGTAGTGTTAACAGAAACAGCCCTGCTAATTGTTAGCTTGTACCCAATAATGTCAGCTAATGTACATATATGAAAGTATGTATATGTACACAGATATATATATATTTATATAGCAATACATATGACATATAGTTGTAGGTGTCAGTATGCATACACACTCACTACAGGGAACAGGCAAGATAAATGCAGCAACCTGAATCTACAACACAGCATGAAGCATGGTAGATGTACTAACCTTCACACTCACAAAACACTGTCAACAGCATACCAGCATGGTCCACGCCCTACAATCTGAAAGGGCAACGCCTATCTCACATACCCTTTTATAGCAGTGTCCTGAAATCACAGTGAGACATGCAATCAGTACACACCCAGCTGCATGCAATTAGCAAATGCTGCCTTACAATTGGTGCAGAGGCCATCACATGGACCTATGCAGATACCTACAAAAGCATTGAGTTCCCACACTACACTCACACAATACATTCATTGCACAAACACTACGGATAAAGAGAGAGAGAGAGAGAGAGAGAGAGAAAACAACCAAACAACCAAACAACCAAACAACCAAACAACCAAACAAATATTAGGACTGCCAGCAGCAAAATCAGCAGCAAGCAGCAAGGAGCAAGCAGCAAGCAGCACCACTGGCACAGCAACAGCTGCCACAAACACAGGTAATGCAAAGTAGCAGGTTAATCCTGTGTATACTGTGACACCTCCAAATGTATCATAGTTCACTATCTATAGGTATGTCCATGAGATAGGTTATGTGTACATAGTCATGAAATATAAACATATGTAATATTGTTGTACATGTGGGCCATAACTAACACTTCCATAGCTTAGAACACAAGGCCAGTTGTGCATATGATGCAGTAGTTCCCAGGGTCAGTAGAGGTTCCTCCTCATTGGTGTGGGACCACTGTGTATGTATGGCACTGTTCAGGTACATATCCTGTAGTATGGCCAGGGATTAATATCAGTCTGTCATGTGGTGCTATGTCCTCCAGGGGTGAATGTAGCACACATCCAGGGATACCATTTCGTAACAGTGATGATATGTGTTCTGCAATGATGAGGGTGGCTCTCACCTGGACATGTGAGAGGATAGGGAGGTTACAGTCATCTGGGATAACTAATAACACGTGTGTAGGACAATGGGGGGGGGTACCTGCACCTAAACTGTCTGCAACAATGTTGCCAATATCTGTGCATTTGGTGAATGTGAAGCATCTTAACACTGCAGACAACAGATGCCTTCTCGTCATGTGAATCTGCCCTGTGCTGCAGTAGCCTCCTACTATTGTTATACAATATGCCTGTATCTGTAGTCCACTGGACAGGATTAATAAGTGGTGTGCAGTTGTTCTGGGTTAGATAACTGTGTGCACAGTACATGCAGTATGTGGGATGTCTGTGGTAAGCATATGCAAAGGTGCTGGCGGTGTGTGTTGTGGCTTCCACTGGCCCAGTGGGCTGCATGGATAGCATCACTGCCATAACTACTGAATAACTGTGCAATAACATGCATACATAGCAAGGTAGTGTACTGTGCTTGTGGTGTTGTTCGGATATGTATATCCAGGCTGAGTAATGTGTGTCCACATCACAGGGTTGGATGGCAGCACACATCCAGTATGTATGGATGAACACCCAGAATGTGTCAGACGTGTCACCAGTGCAGACGTATCTGGCCATTACCTGTGCATCCCCCACAACACACACACATGCAACATATGGCAGAAGTACTATAGCAGTACACACATGTTCATAAGTTCATACTAGGCTATCTGCCCGAGGGCATTTACAAGCCTAGCCCATCGTTTTGTGGCTTACACCACCCCTTTAGTATGGGGAACCATACCCATTATTTTGCTGTGCCTCTGTCGAGCAGTGACACTGAGGTAATCCCTGGGGTATATCTGCGATCTCCCATCCATTGGTCAAGATTTCTCTTGAACAAGGCCAGAGAGGTGCTCTGCCTCACATATACCGTGATTTTGTTCCACAGCATAGGGAGTCTTTGGGTGATGAATCTATCCCTCCAGCATGTCCTATTAATAGCCGTGTCGAGGTTTAAGTCTCCCACCCTTGTGGCTCTGATGGATCTAGATTTTTTGAGGTGAAGCATATTCATCAAATCTGGGTTTGACATGGCCTTGTATGTTAGGCAAAGGTCACCTCTGAGCAAGCAGTAAGCGACTGAATAGAACATACATGGACATGCTGGAGGGCAAATTCTAACCGAGAGGCTCCTTCACTCTGTAATGAGCTCGAACAGTTGAGAATGAACAGTTCATAGGTTCATACTAGGCTATTTGCCCTAGGGCATTGGTAAGCCTAGTAGAATGTGTTTGTCTTTTGCCACCCAATCACAAGTTATGCTGCTATGCCCTTGTCCGACTTTAGTATACTGTGCCTCTGTCTAACAGTGACATAGAAGTGATACCTGGGGTACAACTATGATCTCCATCCACTCATCCAGATTCCTATGGAAGAGAGTCAATGAGGGACTCTGCCTAACCAGTAGTGTGAGCTCATTACAGAGTGAAGGGAGCCTCTCGGTTAGGAATATGCCCCTCCAGCATGTCCATGTATGTCAGTGCTGAGCTCCAGCTCTCCTGAGCATGTGGCTGTATGGGACTCTGATTGCCTGAGGTGCATCACGTTCATTACTGCTAGGTAGGACATGGCTGTATATGGCACGCACAGATTGCCTCTGAACAGGCAGTATGCCACTGAGTCCAGCTGGATTCACTTTACCTGGGCAGCATATGACATCTGTGTGAGCCATTGCATCCCCTTGATGATGTACTGTTGTCCTGTACCAGTTGCTGTAGGTGTCTGGTTAGGTACATCCCAAAAGGTGCATTGTATGCAATTATAGGCCTGATGATGGATGAGTACAGAGGCACAATGACCTCCCCTGCCATACATGTGAATCAGTCATGATTAGCTGGGCTATATAACATGTCTGTCAATCCACGTTGGCCATGTGTTAGACAAATGACAGACCGCTACCATGTTTCTTCCCCAGGTCCCCAACTACGTCTTCTGTACTCAATGACCTAACACCTATGTTGTACTGTGCCACCAATGTGGAGGCGTGGGAATCTGCATTGAATACTGATACTCCCCCTCCCTTGTTCATTTGTTGGGGCCGACAAGAATGGTAACAGCTATAACGTGGTAGTACTGGTGTGCTCCTGTGAAACCTGAAACAGGTTCATGTTACTGCACAGATATCGATGTCCAGAATGCTAGGTAGGGTTTTGGATGCGTGCATCCTTGGGTCTAGACGTCCAGTGTTGAGTAGCATCACTCTTACTTCCTCATCCTTTGTGATACAAATGGATGTGGGTTTGCCTTATGAGCCTTGCCTAATACAGGCACTATGGGTGTAGCAGGAGGCTCCGCCAAATGTCAATAGGACTGTGGTGACAGGTGCAAGCTGTCCCTAGCAAAGCATACCACCCCAAGATGGCAGGCATTGGCACACCTGTGAATGACACCAGTATGTCAGTCAATTGTTGGAAGGGATCATCGTGCCTTGATATTGTGGCATCGTTCTAGGTGAGGGTAGGATGCTACTCAAGGTCAGGGTCAAACTGTCTCGGGCTACGTGCTCAGAGAGCTCTGTAATGTCTCATGTCATGTAGTCCAGGGAGGAATGTGTCAGGCCATTCACAGCAGCATGGACATTGACTGAGTCATACCTGTACCTGCCTTGGGGTTACCTGAGTGTTTGTGTTATGTGGCAGGTCATAGTGCCTGACAGGCTGCACACCGTGACCCTCACCTCGTTAAGCCTGGTGAACGTGATGTGAGTGTGCCTGATGATAGAGGCACCTAGTACAGGTGTATGAGGTGTGTTGTTAACTGTTAATGGCTGTGAGTGTTCAGCACATTGGCTTTGTGTGATATGTGTTGCACATGTTCGTTTATGTGGTAGTGGTTGCCTGGATGTCTGCTTAGGAGGTCTCTGCTGCATAGGCAGAGCTGTGGTCTGAGCCTACAAGTATGATCATGTGTGATCATGTGTTAGGTCCGCTGTTGTGGTAGGTCTGCGTGAGACTGGAAGTGTAGTGAGTGATCCCCTTTGCCACGTGACTGGTTATGGCGGTATTGAGTAGACAGAGCCTAGCCTCCAGTCTGGTATATGGTTGCATCACTCACATGAGTTTGAATTTGTTGTTAGGAGGAGGGGTTGTCTGTGTACATGCATCTGTTCTAACATTGTCTCTGGAGTACCACACTCACCAGCTGGACTGGGGAGGAACTGACAACTGACCTCTGGACATGCTAGAATACTATTGTGAACTCTGTAATCACTAATGATTGAAAACAAGGTCCAGTGGGGAGTGAGGGTGTACTGACATTACCTACAACTGCTGACTGATATAAAAGTGTCAGTGAGCAAATGCCAGGTAACCTAAGTGCAATGTGTCACAATGAAGTAAATGCAACAATGACAAGCAGTCACTTGCTGTCATGTGTAACATGGAAGTACGTACAGTAAGCAATGCAGATAACAGTAGTGAGTCACAGATGTGTTGAGAAGATGTGTACTATGTGGAAGTAGCATACCAGTGAAATAACAAGCTAACAGATAACAAGCATATAAACAAAGGTAGATCCAGGAGGCCTGGATGTAGTGTTTTCTACAACAAACAAGGTGTAGCAATATCAGTAAGATACAGCTCAGATATGCAGGCACTATAAACCTGAAACCAGATGTCCCAAGCTATGAATGGCAGAGTACAGCCTATTGTCACACATGAGTGCAGACCACAAACCTCGTTAATGTTAAATAACTGGCCTGAAGGCCAACTGCCCATACCAGAAGTAATACACTTGTACACTGGGCCCACAATCAGCAGTTCCCAACTTCAATGGATGAAAGATATGTGTCCTGCCACCACAGTGCTTGCCACCAACCTCCCTAATGTAAAACAACTGGTCTGAAGGCCAAGTACTTAGTACAAATGACATAGAATGATAGCTACACTGTAATCAGGTTTTAACCAATCAGTAATAAGTAGAAGTTAACACTCCCTGTATAGAATGTATTGCGTAGATTGTTGAGATACTATGCTGATAACCTGTTTGTGTACCTTTCCAGATAGACATGGCACCAAAAGGAATCCTGCCTACTCTGCTGCAGAGGATGACGTGATCCACCAGAGCCTGGTGCGTGACTATGCCATCCTGTTCTCACGCACCACCCAGAATCAGCAAGAGAGGTCTGCACTGTGGCAAAACCTTGTTAGCAGGATAAATGATGTTGGCATGCATGATAGGACATATGAGCAGGTGAGACATCACTGCAGTGATTTGATAAGAAATGTCCGCCAGCGTGCTGCAGATATCCGCAGGCAACAGGTTGCCACAGGTGGGGTGGCCACACATCCCCCCCTCACCAGACAGGAGGGGCTACTGCTAAGTGTTGTGGATCCAGCCCCAGAACAACAGCAACAAGCATGCATCCTGATGGAGGTTGGATCCACACAGCAGCAAGACAGCGAGCGTGCAGGTAAGATGCCATATTCATTTATTGTTATTACTTTTACATTTGTTGACCCAGATAGTCTAGCTGGATATAAGTTCATTTTCAGTAGAGGCCTGTGGAGAAAAGCTCCACACATAACGTAATAAAGGCAGACAGACAAGTTGTCAATACAGGCAGCCAACATAATAGAATTGTACACCAGCCTGTTAATTAAATCAACATACATGTAAGGAAGTCAAACAGTTTAGAGTCATACACAATGTACCGTTGGTTTCAAAGCAATCCTACCTAAAGCATAATGGTTATGCAATAAGGCAAAAGCCATATACATAATAGTTAGGGCTCAGAAGGGTAGAGAAGTAGAAGGAGTATGACAGATACAATGATATGGAAGAGGCAGGAGTCAAGAAGGGAAGTGAGGAAAAGAAGGAAGACAGTCAAGAGGAGGTGGGAGGGATGGGAGAAGTAGGTCAGAGCATAGAAGGACATCAAGGTGAAAGAAACAGGGTAGAAGCTAGTTTCTATGCACAATGAGGGGTTAAAGGTGAAGAGAGGGTAGGGAGAGGGACGTTAGCCTGGACTCCAAGAAGAACAAAGCCAGTGGTTTTGGAAGTACAGTTTGAGTTGACGTTTGAAGAGAGGTAAGGGTGAGATTAGAGTTAACTCCTGGTATGTACATATGACTGTTCTGTACGCTGTTACTTCATGCACACATAAGGTGTGCATGTGGTATGTATCTATCATCATGATATATATACAGACATGATGTGCAGCTGATGTGTATAAGGGAACTAGTGTACTACTGTACTGTATCATGTGCAAAACGAATGGCACACATGTGCCCACTGACATTACTCTATTCACACTTCCAGGTCCCTCCCATCTAGCAATGAGGCAGGCCATATATGCTGGTGAGTCTTTTTAACATTATCTGTAAAACAATTTATAAAACTAGGAAGAGTAGTGTAACTCTGTAGTAGACATGCTGGTGACTGTGTTCACAATAACTGTAATTGACAGGTAGTAAATTGAGTAGTGTAACACGGTACTGATGTGTGTGTTTACCTTGGGGTGTGCATGTGTGCAAGTGTGCCTATGCCCAAGTGTGCATGTGTGTTAGTGTCCATGAGTGCATGTGTCCATTTCTGAATGTGTGCATTAGTATTGAAGTGCATCTCTTTCAAATATGTATTGAGACCGTAATCTGTGTTCCATGTTTTCCTCCCGTAGGTTCTGGTGCTGCTCTGGTGACCTGCAGCAGGGAACCTGAATCTTGTGCCCCAGGTACTGATGATGATGAAATGTCTGTAATGGTGCAGGAAGGTGTGTCTGGGTCCGCCATTGGTCAGCCAATTGACAGTACACAGCTTTCAACCCCGTCAATGCGCACAGTCATCCTGCCGTTACATCCTTTGTCACCATTGTCCCTAGGTGATGGACAGTCAGCAGTGGGCATAGATCAGGGTAATGTGGTACCTGTGGTACATGCATCCTCACAAGGCAGCCATGTGCAGAGGCCTCCAATGGTACCACGCAGACAGTCGCCCATGGGTTCTCGTGGGGGCATCCGTGGCCGTACTGCCTCTGGCCGACGTGCCCAAGGAGGTATGTCAACCTCCACTATGTTTAGAACTGTCATGCAGGCACAGGCACGTATGGAAAGGTACACCAGACAGGGTCTGAGGGAGCTGAGAGCATGTCGCATAGCCATGACAGACGGCATGCATGATGTTGCGAATGCTATCCGTAACTTCACAGATGTCGTTGACAGACATTGTGGGGGCATAGAACAGCTGCTCCACAACCAGATGTCCATGGGCCAGGGCAATGGTGTGCGTTTGCGACGTCGATGTGGCCGTATGCCAGCAAGAGCACCAGCTGGCAGTGGCCGCGGACGACAACGGGCCCACTCGCGCGCCTCAAGTGCCAGCACCAGCCCCAGCAATGCTGGGTCTGTGCTGTCATCCAGACGCCCCAGGAGACCACGTGCACGTGGCTCTGGACAGTCCCAACAGGGAACTGTGTCCAGTCAGCACACCCCTGCTTCCGATGACAGTACCCAGTCTGGGTTAGTACCGGATACGGCCCGTAGCACCCCTGCCAGGCACAGGTACCGTGTCCGTGCCCACAGACACTGATCTGGATGACCTGACAGGTGCAGTCTGTGGCTGTCCACAAAACCCTGTACATGGCAGCCATTATGTGGGACTGTGTGCGTGCTTACACACATGCAGACACCTAACACCTAGGGCAAACACATACACACACACACTGCACCAACAAAGGTCCACTCTGTACTGCTGCCCCTCACAAACACACATACACACACATGTCAATTGGTGTTACCAGTGGCTGGCTTGGGCATACCTAACCCACACCCTGTGCATATGATGACACTGTGCCACCTCCTGCATACTACAACATCGGTGCAGGTAAAGGTAAACACGTTGCTGATGCACAGGGTGACTACATAGATGTGTATAAGTAGTAACATGTTGGTAACTGTTGACTGTTGCAGTATAAATGTGTGTATATCCCAGCAGTCTTGCTGCAGTAACTGTATGAATGTCCTCAATTGTTATCTGCACCCATACTACTTAACAAAGTGTACCAGCTGCACACCATCACATGCTAACATTGACTATGGCAATGCACATCTTGTGCTGTTATGTAGATTCAGCTACATGTATCTGTTCTGTCACACATGCATTTATACACACCCTGCTACCCACACACATGCACACGCTCACCTGCCATTCCCATTATTTATCACCCTACATGAGTAGCTGTTGATACATGACAGGTACACATTTCAGAAGTGCACTGTGTTGTTTACTACTGGCATCCCTTCTCTACCTGTACTCACAGGGTGCAGGCAACCTCATCAGTTGGAAGATGTAATGTGCATCAGGTACTGTAGTACCCTGATTGCCACAGCAAACATGTTTCCCATACGGAAATGCACACACAGACACATCCCACATCCACACACTTGCCACATTCAGGCTTCAGAACACTATCTAGGTATATTCGGGTACATGTGCGTGTTACAGTAGCATGTAACACTATACTGAGTACTGGCAGTTAGTTGTCTGTTGTCATGTTGCCTGTATAGAATAAAAGAATTGTTTGATTATCCTACTCCGTTTTGTGGACATTACTTGAAGAAGTGTTACCTTACATGTGTTATCAGTACCACCACCTTCTGTTTTGTAGTTTTGTTTGTATAGGGTGCTATCAACATCACTGCTTGTTAAGGGTAATGACCACCCTGCAGTGCATAGACCCATGTGGCAAAAGCCACATCCCACCCCATCATTGTGCACACACACTAACCCCACCAACAGTAAAACACATACTTTCCATTTGCAAGATTCAAGCCCATACCTAACTGTGCAATGACAGTAGAAACAGACACATTAGCAGAGTGTGCTATTTGCAGTAGTTGGAGAAATCTTTACTAATGCTGTACTTAGAGGGTGCTGACATCATCTGTGTGTAGGAGGAGGGATGTGCACCCTGTAGTGTGTTCTCCCAGTTGGCAAAAGGCAGTTAACCCTCCCAGCATAGTGCACACACATAAACCACACTCATACATTCCCTTTGCAGGATTCAACCCCCTACCTAACTACGTTATGACACTGAAGAAAGACGCATTAGCAGAGCGCACTATGCAAATTACTGGAGGACTTTACTACAGGTGATATAGTTATACAGTCCTGACATCATCAGTGTTTCAAAAGGGGGATCTGCATCCTGTACGATACTGTCACGGTTGCTAATAGGGACATTTCCCACACACACACATCGATGTGTTGGAGGTTTGCATATGTGGGGGATCCAGAACTCCAGTGTGATTAGTATATGGTTTGATTGCAACAATGAGGGATATACTCCCAGTGGTGAGCAGTTTGTACTCATGTTTGTAAAGATCAGCTCTAGTATATCTGCCCCTCTTGTGGGAAGGTTGGTTACCTGTTCCATAGCCAAAGAATGTCTGATCAATGGGAACCTTAGAGCTTGGGTATTGTGGCTTGTGTAATGTTCACAGTCTATGTTTGGGTAGCTGGCATCACCCAGTATGATGGTGTTTGCAGGATAATCTAAACTCTCCTGTGTCAGCATGAAGGCTGTGTGGGAGACCTGAGTTTGAGAGGGTGCTGTAAGAGCTCCTCTGTGTCTCTTTCCATGTGGTCCAGGGAGGTACGTCCCAACAGGTAGCTGACTGTGACCCTCCCCTTGCTCTGTCTGGAGGGCGGCACGTCTGTCAACAGCTCATGTCAAGCAAGTGCACACCCCTCATAAATGATGTGGAAACCTTCAAAGGCCCAAGGCCTGTTGAAAATATGGACCAGACTGCAGATACCTGTATAGAGGCATTCTGTGGACACATTCAGGAATGCATGGATCATGAAGCCACATATGAAAGCATTACCCAATTCTCCAAAGGAAGATGTCCTGGGCGCCGGACACCAGCCATAAACACACTATACAATAGAAGGATGACGCCACTACATGATACAACAACCTCCCAAAATGTGAAGGCACCACTGATGAGTATTGGAAGACAACTACAGGCACCCATATGATTGTCTAAGGCCATCTTTGAGAGGGGATTCCACAAGCCACTGAGGATAATCACAAGGCTGCCTGTAGTTATGTTAGTAACCTGGGTGGTACTACACAGATATGCTCAGAGGTAATACAATATGTCACACAAAATATAAAACACACAGACATTGCCATCATCCTAGTGGACAGGTTCAATGCTGCCTTCTCTCCCCACCACACCAAAAGGGAACATATGTCTCGCAGCACAGTGCTTCCCCCCCTGACATCACAGATGCTCAGGTAAGAGATGCCCTTCCCAAAGCAATAAACACTGCATCAATGGGACCAGACAGTGTCCCAGGCTGTGTCCTACATGAACCACAAGAAGAGCTACACCCAGACATAACACCACTGTTCAATCCCAGCCTTAATACACGATATGTGGCCAGAGAGTGGCATACAGCAACAGTGGTCCCTCAACATGCAGGTGGTGCCGTCACGGATACTGGACACTACTCGCCCCATATGTCTGACTAGCTTTGTCTGCAAAGCTATGGCAAGGATCATCATGAACCTCACATATCTAGATATTGTGGACCTACAGACATGTCACCATACACAGTTTGGCTTTGTCAATGGAAAATCCTGCCTATCAAACCTGTTTGCTTTGTTTGAAACAGTCACCAAGGCCACTGTCAAGGGGTAGGAGGTCCACACAGCCTACCTGGACCTTGCATAAGCCTTGGATACAATACCCCACTTGTGCATTCTAGGAAGCTCACCAGTGTACATATTAACCCCTATGTCACTATGGGTATTGCACAGTGGCTCAAGGGCAGAACACACATGGTAGAATTGCTGGAGCCATGTCAGCCTCCAACCTGGTACAAGTGGTGTCCCACAAGGCACAGCCCTAGGAGCTGTCATGTTCATTATATAGTTGTCATAGGTACAGGCCAACATGGAAGTACTGTGGCTCAGCAAGTCGCAGGTGACTGCAGACCGAACACCATAATCAACTCAACAGCTAACACACGCATCCTCCAAATGGGACTCTTGCAAACACACGACTTGTGCCACAGCCATGGCCTCAACGTGAATGACAGAAAGAGTATAGTCATCCCCTTTGTCAAACACTAAGTGACCACAATGTACCACATATGTGTTAATCCAGTAAGTGCAGACCAAGGAATTATGGACCTTGGGGTACGCAGGTTGATAGCATTCTACCATTTGACAACAACATGGACAAAGTGGTTAGGTAAGCATGTTATATGGGCCAATTCATCATGGGATCCACATGTAGGCCAGGGGAGGACATTGTGCCCCTTTACTCATCCCTCATCATGCCCATAATTGACTATGATGAACCTGTCGGCATGCACCTTACCAGACACCTGCAGCAACTGGGGCTACCACATATGTACCTCGACAAGGGGATCCAAGGGGATCAAAGTGCTCAAACAGATGCCACATACTGACTGGTTAAAGTAGCAGCAGCTCTACTCAGTGACATACTGCCTCTTCATAGGCAATCTGTGCCTGACATAGAAGGCCAGGTCATACCCTCACGTAATGGCCATGCTGCATCTCAGAATATCCAGATCCCACCAGGATACACGCTGGAAATACTTGAACCTCAGGAGTGATATACATAGGACATGGTGGAGGGGCACATTCACAACTCAGAGGCTCCCTTCATTCCTGATTATTATCCCAATAGAGGTTAGGCGGACTGACTCAGTGACTATCTTCAAGAGCGATATTAATGACTGGATGTGACATTGTAGGGTTACCCTGGGTATCACTTATGTGTCACTGTGAGAAAGAGGCACAGTATACTAACCTTGGAAAAGGGCATAGCAAGACAGATTCACAATGCATGTTGAAAGGCACGCACATTCTGGCTAGGTGGATACATGCCCTGGGCAGATATCCCTGTACGAACCTATGGACCTATGTCTCTTTTTCACCATTGGCCCTATGTGCTGTCAATCACCAATGTAATCTCAATACTCCAGTAGCATGTGCAAAGGTCAGTTGTCAGTCACCTCTATGGTACAGTTGTGGAATATGTGTGTCATGTAGTAATGTCACAGCTGCCACATGTACACAGTCAACCCTATCCCTACCCATTGATGTACATCACATGTATGAGATGGAAACACATGGCCAAACTGTAACAACAACATACAAGTCAGTCAGATGCATGGACACATATGACTCAGTCATTGTCCATGCCACCACAGCTGATGTGGGATGTCGCTCACTGGGATACATGATAGGGAACATGGAAGGGATCACTGAGCAAGTGACACAGGCTGGTAGACCCTGACCTTGGTTGGCATCAGACCCTCACCAGGGATTCCAACAAATTACTGAATGCTAATGAATAAGTGTAGCTACAACACCCTAGCTGAATGGTTCTTAGCATGCAGTCACTGCATTGCTATGGAATACTGTCTTACCACTCCCACAACAGGTGAGAACATGCAGCTCCTGTACATTAACAACATGTAGACTTTATGCCCCAGACCAGGTGTGCATCCCTCACTACTAGGCTGATAGCATCTACATCTCACACTGTATATACACATCCCACATGCAGCATCTGCACAGAAGACCACGGTCATAATGTTACCCTGTGCAAATACCATGTATTCACATGTGGCAGGCATCACACATGGTAACTATTGAAAGTCACAGGTACATATGTGTATTTGGCACACACATACATCATGTGTTCATTGCCATAACCGGTGTAATCAATGTCATGCATTATTGTGAGGGACAACCCACACACATGGGCATTCTGTGTGTGCACAACACACATGGCATGTCTGTAATCAAAAGCCATACATAATTGTGATATCGTTTAGAAAGGGGTATGTGCATCCTGTAGTGTGTTTTCCCAGTTGCCAAAAGGGATATATCAATCATACATACTTACCACCTGCTGGATTCAAACCCCTACCTAACTATGTTAAGAAACTAGAGACGGACGCATTAGCGCAGTGCGCTATTCGCATTACTGGGGGATTTCCTTTCCCCTGATATACTTATAGGGTGCTGACATCATCAGAGTTTAGAAAGTGGAATGATCATCCTGTGGTGTGTTTTCCCAGTTGCCAAAAGGGATGTTTCTTTCATACACACTTATCTCCCTTCACACACTTGCCACCTGCTGGATTCAAACCCCTACCTAGCTATGTTGTGACACTAGAGACGGACGCATTAGCACAGCGCGCTATTCGCATTACTGGGGGAGTTCCTTTCCCCTGATATACTTATAGGGTGCTGACATCATCAGAGTTTAGAAAGTGGAATGATCATCCTGTGGTGTGTTTTCCCAGTTGCCAAAAGGGATGCTTTTTTCATACACACACACTTACCTCCCTTCACACACTTGCCACCTGTTGGATTCAAACCCCTACCTAACTATGTTGTGACACTAGAGACGGACGCATTAGCACAGCGTGCTATTCGCATTAGTGGGGGATTTCCTTTCCCCTGATATACTTATAGGGTGCTGACATCATCAGAGTTTAGAAAATGGAATGATCATCCTGTGGTGTGTTTTCCCAGTTGCCAAAAGGGATGTTTCTTTCATACACACTTGCCACCTGCTGGATTCAAACCCCTACCTAACTAGGTTGTGACACTAGAGACGGACGCATTAGCACAGCGCGCTATTCGCATTATTGGGGGATTTCCTTTCCCCTGATATACTTATAGGGTGCTGACATCATCAGAGTTTAGAAAGTGGAATGATCATCCTGTGGTGTGTTTTCCCAGTTGCCAAAAGGGATGTTTCGTTCATACACACTTACACACACACTTACCTCCCTTCACAAACTTGCCACCTGCTGGATTCAAACCCCTACCTAACTATGTTGTGACACTAGAGACGGACGCATTAGCACAGCCCGCTATTCGCATTACTGGGGGATTTCCTTTCCCCTGATATACTTATAGGGTGCTGACATCATCAGAGTCTAGAAAGTGGAATGATCATCCTCTGGTGTGTTTTCCCAGTTGCCAAAAGGGATGTTTCTTTCATACACACTTACCCCTCTTCACACACACTTGCCACCTGCTGGATTCAAACCCCTACCGAACTATGTTATGACACTACAGACAGACACATTAGCACGGCGCACTATTCGGATTACTGAGAGAATCCTTTTCTCCAATATACTTATAGGGTGCTGACATCATCAGAGTCTAGAAAGTGGAATGATCATCCTCTGGTGTGTTTTCCCAGTTGCCAAAAGGGATGCTTCTTTCATACACACTTACCCCCCTTCACACACACTTGCCACCTGCTGGATTCAAACCCCTACCTAACTATGTTATGACATTACAGACAGACGCATTAGCGTGGCGCACTATTCGGATTACTGAGAGAATCCTTTTCTCCAATATACTTATAGGGTGCTTACATGATCAGTGTCTAGAAAGGGGGATGAGCATCCTCTGGTGTGTTTTCACATTTGCTAGGGGTAACATTTGGACCAAGTGTGTGAGCATGCCCAGTTCAGCCTTCCCGTGGCATGTTGTGTGAAAGATGTCTCATTTATCTAAGTGTGTGAGCATGCCCAGTGTGGGCTTTACATATATTGAACTCTGCAGCCCATCACATTTGTGGATGAGTGTGACCTTCAACAAATACCTCCAGTTTATGGTTGTGTGTTCTGTGCCATGTTGTGTAGTTACTGTCCGAATGCTTTTTGTGTGAACAAAACAGGGAGTATACTGTGCCTGCTGGTTTTGCATGGGATACTTTGCACAGAATTGTCAACATCCGTTCATACTGACCTAACACTGTAGCACTGTCTAGTGTAGTGTTTCAGTACTTTCACTGTGGTGGTCAGTATCCTGGGCTTTAGTCCTATCACTGCTTTACATTTCCATAGTGTGCACAACAGCCTGGTTAGGGTCCAGTTGTGCACATCTGCACAAAGGCAGTGCCTCTACAGACCCTGTTAATTGCTGCCCCATAAGCTTAACAAGTGTAGTCTGCAAATCTATGGAGAGAATCATAATTGAGCTCATAAACAAAGATATAGGGGACATGCAGACATTGTACCCATCCCATTTTGGCTTGGTCAGGGGCAGATCATGCCTTTTGTACTGGGTTGACATCTTCAAATTGGTCACTTAGGCCATTGTTGGGGAAAGGCAGTCCATACAGCCTACCTTGGCCTTGCAAACACATTCAACACAATACCCCACTCAGGTATTGTGGAAAACCCTAACAACTGAAATGTAAACCCATATGTCACAAGATGGGTTGCAAACTGGCTTAAGGACGGGACCCACAGGGTTAGAGTTGCTGGCACTATGTTAGACTCCAGGCTGGTCACAGGTGGTGTCACACAGGGCTCAGTCCTTGGCCCCATTGTTTGTCATGTACTTCCCAGAAGTACAGGCCAACATGGGAGGACTTTGGATGACAATGTTAGCAGATGACTGCACACTGGGCACCATAGTGGACAGTGCATCACACACAGATATCCTTCAGAAGGGACTCACAGTAACTGATAGCTGGTGCCAGGGCCATGGCCTGAAGTCAAAGTGCACAACATGTGTAGACATACCCTTCAGGAAAAGCAAGGTGACCCCAAGCTACCATATAGGTGGCAATCCTCTAAGCACAGAGGAGGTTATCATGGACCTGGGGACCCAGGTTGACAGTCGCCATTCTTCTGAGACTCACATTGCTAAAGTGGCTAGGAAGACCTTCTACATTGCCCACCTGATCAGGATGGGATTCACATCCAGATCTAGTGGGTCATTGTTCCCCTGTACTCTTCACTTATCAGACCGGTGATCGAGTCGAATGCCCTATTCTGGCTGTATCTCACCCAACATCTGCAGCAATTGGAGACACCCTGACTGTCCCCCACCTAAAGGATCAAGGAACCCCAACAGCTGTCATATGCTGCCAGATTGAAGACACTCACACTCTATTCACTCACATACCGTCTGCTTAGAGGTGACATGTGCCTGACATGCGAGGCCATGTCCAAACAGAGATTAATGGACATGCTCCACCTCAGACTCAAAAGATCCACCTGAACCACTAGTGCAGGTGAATAACACCTTAGCAGGGATGTATGTTGGACATGTTGGAGGGATGGAGTTATCACTCGGAGATTCCCTATGCTGTGGAATACAATCCTGGTCCATTTGAGGCAGAGCACCTTGCTGGCTGTGTTCAAGAGGTATCTTGACCTAATGCTAGTCGGAGAATGTGTCTGTCCATCAACACATTGTAAGCGTATTTTGACATGTCATATGTCTTGTTTAGTATACTGTGCCTCTGTCTACCTGTGACATAACATTGATACCCAGGGTAAACCTACCATCTCCCATCCACTCATTAGGATTCCTGTTGAGGGGACTCAACCAGTGTCTCTATGGACAACCTGTACTGGTAGTTTACTCATGTGTGGGGGTGGCTTCTGTGTTTTGGATAATGCAGTACAGCCTGTCCTATATATGTCAGTGCTGGGGTTCAGGTCCCTCATGTGCATAGCTCCCTGCCATTCAGATTGTACAAGGTGCAGCATGTGCATTGATTCCAGCTTGGACATGGCTTTCTACATCAGGCACAGCTTGCATCTGGGTGGACAGCATGGCAGTGTGTGGAGCTGCACTCTGT
This sequence comes from Protopterus annectens, assembly GCF_019279795.1. Classification (NCBI taxonomy): domain Eukaryota; kingdom Metazoa; phylum Chordata; order Ceratodontiformes; family Protopteridae; genus Protopterus; species Protopterus annectens. Next base: position 1,591,917,295 of record NC_056744.1, read on the forward strand.
TTAATCAGACTACACATTACATGTGTTCCAGCTCTGTCATACTCCTGGTGAGGTACTGTTGTGGACTTTACAGGTGCTGGATGTGTGTGCATGAGGTACACCCACAGGGGCTGTTGTGGTCATTTCTAATGCTGATGAAAGATAACTGCAGAACCAGAATGACCTCCCTTAGCTAGATGTCAGACAGCATGGACCATACAATCACAACTGAAAACAGGACCCTCTCCACAAAGGGAAAGTGTCCTGTCTGGTGGACCCCAGCCATAAACAAACTGTATGACAGATGAGGGTTACTAATGCAAGACAGAGCTACATCTCCAAAAGGGAAGACAGCTGAGATCAGCACTAGTAGAAAGCTACATTATCTCATAAAGACATGCAAGGTCAACTTGGGGACATAAATCACCAAAGACAATGAAGGTAACCACACTGCTTTCTTCAGTTATGTCAGACACCTGGTTGTGAACCCTCGGATATGCTCAGAGTTGGTACACAACAACATATATTCCAGTGACCTGACAGATATTGGCAACATTCGGCGGACAGCTTCAGTGCGATTTACCCCTCCCTCACCCCCAAAACAAGATAGTTATCACTGCTGTATGTAACCTCACTGTCATCTTGGATGTCCATGTGAGAGCCACACTCAGCAAAGACAAGTACACAGCATCCATGGGACCTGCTGGTATCTCCAGTTGCATGCTATGTGAACTCCAGAAGGGCTGGACCCATATATACAACTGCTATTTAACCTTAGTCTTGCTACAGGATATGTACCTGAACACTGGCATACGGCAACAGTGGTCCCACTACACAAGGGAGATGCCTCCACAGACCATGGCAACTACCACCACACAGGCTTAACCAGCCTTGTCTGCAAAGATATGGGAGGAGTCATGGAGCTCTTACACAGACACATTACTGACCTACAGACCCTTGTTCCCACCTAGTTCAGCTTTGTACAGGGCAGATCCTGCCTTTTGCACCTTTGCACCCGAAAAGTACCTACCATGAAGATCAGGGTTCTTCAACACATGTCATATGCTTCCAGAATAGAGGAAGTCCAGCTTTGTTCAGTGTCATACCGCATACTTACAGGTGACCTATGCCTGACATACAAGACCATGTCCAATCAGGATTTGGTGGACATGCTCCACTGCAAGCAATCCAAATCCACCAGAGCCATGGGAGCTGAGTATTTGAACCTCAGCACATACATGTATAGGACATGCTGGAGGGACAGAGTCATAACTCAGAGGCATCTCACACTCTTGCAGAGTATCCCAGTTCATGTTTGACAGAGTCCCTCACTGACTCTCTTCAGGAGACATCTGGACAACTGCATATGAGACGGAGGCACAGACTAGACAGAGACACAGTCATGTTATTCAATTACGTAAGGGGGTCATAATGTGTCACTACTAAGTCAGAGGCACAATATTCAGAATCTATTCTGTACACTTATTACCACTATAAGGGGTGGCAATAGCCACATCACTATGGCTAGGCTTATACATGCACTAGGGCAGATAGCCTAGTAGTACACTATGACACTATGAAACACCGGTGTATGTGTAGCTATTGTCAATCAAACAGTATGATGTGGCTTGGGGGCTTAATATCTCCCTGTATTCCAACATTGTTTTGTCTATTCCTTCTAGCATGTCTAGGGATCAGTTGCTAGTGTCCTCTCCTGCTCAGCTGGTGAACCTGGGAATATTGAGGCACTGTTACAGTTGCCTCATGTACACTGACAACCCTCTCCTTCTGCCATAAAACACACATACATGTGAGAGATGCAACTATATAGCCAAAGTGGAGGCTGAGCTCTCTCAACATAGGACTAGCAAGACCAGAGAGAGGGTGAAGGTAACCACACACACATCTTTAATCCAGTCTCACATGGCACTGTCACAACTTAAGATCATACACATAGACACACAGAGACACTCTCGGAGGCTCTGATCAGAAGTCTACCAGAATGGCGGTGGCCACCACAGCAGACACTCACACAACTGCCTCCACAGGGCACAGCACATGCAACACATTGACCACAGAGTCGGTGTGCCAAACAGTCACAGCCCTTAAGGCCAAACACAATGCCAGACACACTTGTCATAGGTGACTCCATAGTCAGACACACTGATGTCCCACTCACCAGATCAGGTACAGAGGAGGTCACAGTAAGCTGCCTATTGGGCACTGGAATCCACCACATAATGCAAGCACTCAGGTCACTAAACTGCAAGTACAGGTCTGACCCAGTCATAATCCATGCTGGTGTGAACGACCTGAGATGTACCTCCCTGGACTACATGGAGAGAGACATAGAGGATCCCTCTGATTATGTAGGCCAGGCAGGTATGACCCTGACCTTTGGCAGTATCCTACCTTCACCAAGTATGATGCCACATAAACAGAGACAAGATGATCAGCTGTAGTATTTTGCTTAGACTATGGTGTCATTCTAAGGGGGTCCAATGTCTGTCAAGGCCTCTACATCCATCAGAACTACAAGGGCAGGAGACCTAAACCTCAACACAGATATTAATAGGATGTGCTGGAGGGACAGATTCATCACCCAGAGAGTCCATATGCTGTGGAACAACATCCTGGTACATGTGAGGCTGAGCACCTCACTGGCTTTGTTCAAGTGAGATCTTGACCAATGGATGGGAGATTGCAGGTATACCCCAGGGATAACCTCAGTATCACTGCTTGACAGAGGCACAGCAAAATAATGGGCATATTATCCATCAACTTGCAAGGGTGGCAGAAGTCACAAAACTCTGGGCTAGGCTTATTAATGCCCTAGGGCAGATAGCCTAGTATGAACCTATGAACCTATGGACATAGGCCTGGGGCAGTTCCTGCTATTAGGACAGTGGTCTGCAGCAGGCTATATAGTAGTAGTTGGTTTTAGCCATTGGTTTTTGACCAAGGCTACTCCATGTTGCTTCTTGTTGTGGTACAAACATGGGTGTGTGGTTATCCATGCTATTTATTGCTAGTCACCCTCATTTTGTATCTTGTTCCATGTTTTTGCACATGTACATCACTGTATGACGTGCAGCTGTTTCCGCAGGGTCATATGCATGGATATGGATGTTAGTTGGGGTCCTCAGGTGTGCATATTGTACATGATATTACATTACTTAACACATGGCATTCATGCCTCAGGTGGTGCTGCAGGGCCACCTCTGTCGGATACACATACTACACTCCCTGTACGTTTGGAAGCAGGTTGTGTCATGTTAGGCATCCCTGTTACTGTATGAGTGAGTCAGAGCGGGTATCAGTCCCAGTGTTCCTACTGACCAAGCGTATGTGCTATGCGTTGCCTCTTTGCCAAGGCCAGGGCATACTGGGCACGCCTCCTTCTGCCTACTGGGACAAGGTCAGGTTGTTCCTCCTCCATGTCACGCCCTGCCTGTGGTGGCCTTGGCAATGGTGGGGGGATGTTTGGCCCAGCCCTGTGCTGGTCCTGCTGCAGCTGTTTCCGCAGGATCATATTATGTAGCATAGCACATATCATGATCATTTGGGTACATGTAGTTGGTGTGTACTGCAAAGCTCCACCAGATGTGTCCAGACACCGGAACCGTGACTTGAGCAGCCCAAACACACGCTCTATGATATTACGTGTTTGTGCGTGTGCCTCATTATGGCGTTCCTGTTCAGGTGTGTGTGCATTTCTGATGGGTGTCATCAGCCACGGCTCAAGTGCATAACCTGCATCCCCACTAGGTGTCTGTGTGGGAAGTCCCCATTGGCAAATGATTGGTACAGCTCGTCAGATGCCAGATGTGGGAATCGTGGTAGCTCCCAGGGCAGCCAGCACACACATTCATTATTATGCCCTGGGCATCACACACGACCTGGCAGTTGATGGAGGGGTATCCCTTGCGGTTAATGTAGACTCTACCCCGCTGACCGGCTGCTGCCTTGCTGAGTGTGTGCGTGCAGTCTATTGCACCCAGCACCTCAGGGTATCCCGCTATTTGCTGGAAGAGGATATTGCTGGCCACAACCTCACGGTCATTAGGGACATATATATGATCACTGACATGTGGTGACATGGCATCCAGGAACTGGTGCAGTACCCTGGAGGCTGATGCCTGTGATATCCCCATCATATCGCCAGTTGGTCTCTGGAAGGTACCTGTTGCTAGTATTCTTAGGCCAACACATACCTTGGTTTCCACTGGGATGGGTTCCCCTCTGTTGGTTCTGTGTGTGAGGCGTGGCCTGCACAGCTCAACAATCTGCTGCAGGAGCTCTCTGTCCACTCTATAGCGCTCTACTATCTCCAGCTCATGTAACCCATGGTAGGTGACCCTGGGCCTGTATACTCTTCTCCTTCTCCTCACTCTGGGTTGTCTGTCAGCATCTGCATTATCACCACCCTCAGCAATTCGCCTATGTCTGATTATAACAGCTATGGCAGCCCCTAGCATTTCTGCTCTGAGTTCAGCTTTTCCAGTTTTCAATTCTGATAGCTTACTTTCTTGCAGTATCTGTTGTGAGAAACAGCCTGCACTGCTCTTTGCAGTGTTTTAAGTGCTGGGTTGGGCTTCTAGTCTGTCTGCATAATTGCCTGCTTCCAATTGTTTCCACCAATTAACTCCAGCAGTATTCCTGGCAGTTTCCTGTATTTTGGTTGTTTCCTGTTTCCTCTCTGTTTCCTGAAGGGAGCAATGTGCACACCAGCTTAAACACGCTCACAGTCACTTAAACGCTGCACACATCCCTACACAGTGTTACACGCGCACACATCCTTACGGTGTTAGCTAGGCTGATTCATGCTAAAACGCGCGCACACTGCCTTACACACATGCACGCCCGTGCAAACCATTGTAAACAGTTTGCAACACGCTCCCACATGTTGAACCTGCCTTACACAGCGCCAGATGCACGTATATCAAGAAACTTGGAGTGTAGGGATAGTGTATACCCTCAATTTCTTGACTTTCCTAGTGTTCTGTTGAGACACACCTCCCTCCCTGATGTCTGTCTGTCATCTGTTACCTTACATTGCCCTCCAATCTGGTACATTTCTTTCTATCCTTCCCCCCCGTGATGTCACCTACCTCTTACTCTGTTCCTCCCCCTTCTCTAAGTCTTACACTACTCAGAAAGTGCTCATTACCTATGTGGTAGTGTGATTCAGTATTGTAACCCTCATTTACATAGGATTGCCTAGTAATGACTAGTTACATGTCTTACACGGAGCTTCCCCCCCTTGACAACCACTAAACGGAGGCCATATTGTTTTTGGTCTGCAAGTCCCTCCATTGACGTTTCATGTAATACATAAATCCCACAATTGTGGGTTTATAAGCTTCGGTTTTCAGTTTTAGGTAGCGCACCCCGTTTGCGCGGGTGTGCGCTGCAGTTAAACACATAAATCCCGTGAAATAAAAAAAGTTATATAACTTATTTTTGCAACACTTTTTCCTGCCAATGGCCACATATTTGGCCATTGGCATGCTTAATTAAACATATGCACCCTTTATTTGGAGCTGACATAGCTCCGTTTTATTGCAGAAATGTACTCAGTTGTCAGCTGAGTACATTTCTGCAACACGTCCGTTACGGACTGGTTTCTGCCGTTGATCGCTCAAATACCTCATTTGCATATCTTGGAGCTGCAAATGAGGTATTGAGCATTCACGCCAGTCCGTGTAAGAGACGTGTTAGCTGTCTCTTACACGGAGATTTGGGCTGTTCCTGAATCAGGAGGCTTACACGGAGGCTTACACTACTCTTGAACTCCGTGTAAGCCTCCCTGAATCTGGCCCATTTAGTTTTAATTCCTTCAGATTTACTTCTCCCTGTGGATAAAGCTGGAGAATCTGCAGTTGGTCTTGTTATGGCTCTTGTACATAGAAACACTGAAGTAAGACTAGAAAGTTGCATGAAAAACTCACATTTGTTTGTCCTCCTAGAGTACCTCTTGCAGAAAATACATATTTTATCCCAGCACACTGAGCTCATGAATACTTTTATTACTGGTGAGGCAACCAATGACTATGTGATCTTTGTCACATCTCTTGTCTTCAGGGACAAGTCGATTTTAATTAGCAGGTGGGGGGGTTGTGAAAGAACTAAGGAGCACAAGATGATCCCACCTATCTGTGGGAGGTAAAACTAGCTACAGCATGATATATGAATGTGCCACAAGAAACAACAAACATTCTTGCAGATAAGCCTTATGTTGAGTTCCTTTGTATAGTTTCTGTTTTTCTATAAAATTATTTTAGTTGATGCTATTCAGTAAAAACAGTTTCAACATAAAGACACACTAAGAAAAGGAAATAAGTCTAAGTTTTTTCAAAGGCTCATGGAAAGAGCTTTTATATGACACCAGCAACTCAAGTTAGAGTATGAACTAGCGTGTGGTAGAAACAAACAATATGAAAATAGGACTGAGCAGGCCGAGACCTGCTCTTACCTCAAGTATGGGGGGGGGGGGGTCAGTGTTCCACAGGGCTTGGCAGCCCTCTGCTGGACAGCAATTGTAGAGTAGGTACGTTAAGTTAATTTCAATAGTAACATAGAACGATTACGTCTGTTACTATCTTCAACAAAGAAGAAATTCTGAAATGTGCAGTCATTTGATGGTATTTCTGTCTGGAGTTCAGGGTGTGGTATGTTTTAAAGTAAAAAAAAAACTATAATCCAATAATGTTTTAGTACTGCCCCTTGAAAACCCCTCTGACTGCCACATCTTTCAATAAATGGGTCATCTTTTAGGGCCACTAATGAGTTGCAAATTCTACCTAGTCAGCTGGATGGCCAGATCTGTAAGTAGAAAAAAAATATTTGACTAATCACAACAAAAATGTTTAAGGGTCAATTCTCATGTTCATAGCACTTACCAAGTATATATAAAAAAGGGGCTAAAACTCAAAATGGCTGCTAGTTCATACAATTCATACTTGGTAAACCACTATTGACCATGCCCTGAGCATGCAATGCGATAACGTGTTGTGTGTGTGTGTGTGTGTGTGTGTGTGTGTGTGTGTGTGTGTGTGTGTGTGTGTGTGTGTGTGTGTGTGCGTGTGTGTGTGCATGTAAGACCCTGTGCATTTCCCCTTCCAAAATTATTCCTCGTACACATTAATTGGAACTTTTGAGTTTTATCCCTTTGACCTATTTTCATACCTCTTGACTTCTTAGTGCAAGAAATCTGGACAAAGCCTAAAATAATGAGTGGACAAAGGCCCTAAAATAGGGACCGATTTTAAATATTGTTCTTATAAACTCAGAAAGTTGCTAGAATAACAGGATTTGTGTTAGCATACATTGTCTGAAGGAAATGAAGTCTGAAACTCAATATATATGTCATTATTTAGTGACTTCAATCCTCAGTGATGTGCCAGAAAACCACAAATTTTATGAGGAGCAGACCAAAAATATGAGGCAAAAATCTGGATATTCTGTGAAAATCTGGACAGCTGAGAGCTATGCTAAGCATTCCCCTTCAGTTTCTTGGGAATAATGTTAGAGTCTACCTTGTGACACTTTCTTCTCCTACTTTTTCATTCAGGGAGCCTGCATATGGTATGCAGTAAAATCACAGCAGGTACTGGTATGCATGCTTCCACCATGGCTAGTCTGATAGTCTTCCAGCCATTCACTGCACCCAGGAGCATGTGTTTTGGGGAGCTAATTCCTAGCCTCCAAAAGGGGTCACCTATATAAAGGTGAACAGTTATCAGTTACTCATTCCTGTCTCCCTTGACTGGCCCAGTGTCTGAGACAGTAATCAAACTCAAGTCAGCAGTAGCACATATGAATATTAGTAATAATATACTCACTATCACTGACTGGATTATTGCCAATGATAAGTAGATTCAAATATTTACTTCAGTGATTATCAGCAAAGCTGTAATTTATTATTAAATTAAAAGTGTATAAACAGGAAGATGGTGGTAAAAATGGATTCAGATCTTTTACATGTGAGTTTTATTTATGTATTGATTCATTGATTCTGATTACTTAACCACTGTCAACTGGCATTATGTTTATTGAGCTTATCTTGATAGTCAGGTATAGATGACAATACTATGCCCGTCCTTTGAGATAAAAATCCCTATATATGAAGTGATAAAAAATAAGGCCAGCTTTAAGATTAAGCATAGAGCCACCTTAGTGGAATTAACAGATCAGATGGTTAATATACAGTATGTAGTGATAAGTTTACTAGTATTGGTCAGGAATATTCAATACTGTAAGTATACATTATTTGGAGAGTAACAACATTCTAAGTCAGATCAACAAATCAAGGCTTGTTTTCAGAGTTTATAAAACATATCCCATAGTCTAATATTTTCATTGAAGATGTAAACTTTTGCCTTTATATTGATCACTGTTACCCCCCCCCCCCATGTTGTTAAGTTCAGTGTTGCAGGGTAAATTTTCTGGAATATGCAGAACATTTAAATCATACCAGTTCTAATTAAAATGGGAGCACCAGCTCCCTTGCATCCTCCTTTGTACAAAGAGTAGTACCTCAGCCATTGGCAAAACTCCTGAAACATAAGGTTGTTTCAGCTGTTTGGAGTGGCTTTCAGTTAAATGAAACTCATAATGGTGGCTTAAACTTTATGTGTTTTTTGACATCTAGATAAACTTTTGGAAATTGTTCCCCAGTAGTATGGAGCACTGGAAAGAATCTGACACACTATTAACACTGCATATGAATACATAATATAGGAATGATTTCCCTAGTCAGTAAGGAACCACTACAGGAATCAGAAGTTGTATCACTTCCACTTTATAATGAAGAATAATCAGTTTGTTTTGTTCTACAGATAAAATGTCTTCAAGCAATTTAATTTGGAATGAATTACATTTCACTTTCCCCCTTAATTATTTCAAAATTTAGAGATTTTTTTTTTTTGTTTTTTAATTTTACCGTGATATTATTTTAATTTTGAACCTCGGTAAATGTTGACTTCATCACATGTTTTGCATTATTGTACATGGCATGCTAGAACACCTCCATAAAGATCATTCAAGACATATTTCCAAAATGAGATTTTTTTTGTTTCATATTTCAAGTCTGTTGATGTTATAAACCAGTATTTTACGCAAGAATAGTTAACAAAACCACACTGCTTAGCCAAGGATGGTCTGCACCTATCCCTTCTAGGCTTTTGAATATTGGCTAAAATATTGCCCTCTCCCATAGAGCCTTCATTAGGCAATGTGAAATTGACAAACCTTTCACCATAAAAAAATCTACCCAAGGAAATCTAAAAGTGTTGCTGCGCAATGCCAGGAGTCTAAGCAAGAAGGTCCACTCCCTCCAAGCTCACCTTGGAGAATGTAGACATCTGTGCAGTTACCAAGGCATGGGTTAAAGCCACAGAGAGTACCCCAGCAGTGCAAGGCTTTAGTGCCTTCCACACATTTAAAACCAGTAACTGAGCAGACGGGGACTAAAGGTGGAGGCTTAATCTACATTAATAGCAAGCATACCTCTTGGTTGGTTAAACAGGATGATGAACTGGAGTTCCTCCATGTCCAGATTACCATAGAAAAAGTTCCACTCCATGTCCTAGCAAGCTATATATCACTCTCTGTCCCATGAAACCCATTTGCAAACACTCACCATTCAACCAAATACCATACTCATGGGAGACTTTAATTATTCCCTGTAAACTAGGAATCCTCAGATTTGCAGATGGACAGATTCCTGATCTTTGTAAACACAAACACCCCTGAACCAGTTAGTGCATACATCTATTAGAGGTATAAACAGATTGGACCTGATACTCAAAAATATTGGAGAATGCTGCACATCCCCCCAGTGCTGTGTACTCTCTGGTAAGATCAGACCACAAAGCAGTCTCCTTCAAAATAAGAATCAGTTCTGTAACTCCAACAAACCTTGCAGCAGTTAGAAAGTACTCCAAGATAAACTACTTTTTATTAAGAGATAGCCTGTCAAAATGTCAAGTCCTTCCAAATCTAGATAACATTGCAGCCTATGTGAAATTAACAGAAGCTCTGTACAACCATGTCAGTGACCACATAGAGGCTGCTGTGCATACCAGAAGTAGTCCCAAAACTAACTCAAAAAACAAACCATCCTGGTGGAATCCAAAATTAAGCATGTTGTTCAATAAAAGAAAAAAAGCCATAACTAAAATTAGGAAGTGCAACACCAAAAAAGATAAAAACTCTCTTGTCAAACTGAATAGAAAAATAAGATAACTAATTAAGATCAGCAAAGCAAATTTTGAAGTAAAGATAGTGTCCCAGACCAATGACAACCATAAGGCTTCTTTTGCTATGTATGAGACTCAAAGGCAGCACACAACAGTGTGCCAGACCGATGGTAAATTAAGCCATGTTAACAGAACTGGAAGATACAGCAAATCTTCTGACTGACAAATTCATCTCCAAGTTTACCCCCATCTCATCTCCAGCTGCCCCAGGAAATATCATCCAAAGTAATACCTCCAACTATCAGCAGGGAGAAAATTTTAGATGTGCACTCTAAGGCTAAGAATACAGCTTCGATGGGCCCCATTATTATCCCAGGGTGGGATTGTAAACATACTCATGGAGTTAGGCAAACCCCCTTTGTAACTCATTGGATACCAGCTGTCTCATAGACAGGACCCAGGAAGTTAGGACTGGAGAGACCACTTCCACAAGGTGGCCAGCCACCAGTGGAGTTCCCCAGGACTCTGTGCTATGTCTGCTCCTCTTTGACCTCTGTTTTCCAGACGTCAAGGCCAGTGTCAATGGACTATTGCTTACCAAGTTTGCAGATAATTGCAAGCTAGGAGCAATCATAAACAGCCCAGCATATTAACATCTTACAAGAAAGTCTAGCATGGACAAATGACTGGTGCCAAATCTACATCTTAAAACTCACGGCCAAGTATTGCACAATAGTTCCTTTTGGGAAGCTAGCCACCCACAGAAACTACCTCATTGATAAAACGCCCCTAAAAGTAGACACAGCAATCAGGGATTTGGGGATTCATGTAGGTAGACACCTGACTTTTGATCAATATGTGTCTAAGGTAGTAAGAAAATCATAGTATGTCACTCACTTTATAAGCAAGGGCATGGACTCTAGGAAAGTCACCATCAGCCCCCTTTGGTATGTATCTGACCAGGCTCATGCAACAGCTGGACTGTCCACAGAAGTTCCTAATAAAGAGTACTGTGTAAATGCAATGTCCTATGCAGACTACCTCAAAGCCCTATCTCTATACTCTGTTTCCTACTGACTGCTGAGAGGGGATTTATGCCTGATATACAAAGCATCGTTGGATCCTGCTCTGATACATACCTCCCAACTGTCCAGATTTTCAAAGAATGATCAGATTTTTGCCTCATATTTTTAGTCTCTCCCTCATAAACTTTGTGGTTTTCTGACAAATCACTAAGGACTGAAGTCAATAAATAATGACAATCATGTGAATTATAGACTTCATATCCCTCAGAAAATGCATACTAATACAAACCTTATAATTCTAGAAACTTTCTAAGTTTATAAGAGCGATATTTAAAGTCTGTGCCTACATTTGGGCCTTTGTCCCCCCTCCCCATTATTTTATACTATGCCCAGCTTTCTTGTGCTTAGATGTTGAGAGGTATGCTCTGATGGATCTTTTGCATATGTGCAAAATGAACAGCACTAGAACTACTAGATCTAAGGATTTAAACTTTGCTTGTGACTTAAATAGGACATGTTGGTATTTATCTCAGACAATTCCTATTCTCTGGAATAGGCTTCCCATCCATGAGAAGCAGACCCTTCCCCTAACTCTATTCAAGCACAACATGGACCAGTGGATGGGAAATCGGAAATTCATCAATGGTCTGACACTTATGTCAGTGATGGATAGCGGCAGTCATTAAATCATGCCCTAACTAACATAAACCCTTTAAAATAACCTCTAAGGTACAATAACTTGTGAGTTCCATTTGGGTTGAATGGCTAGGCATATACAGACCCCAGTGGTTGTTAGCCTAGTATACACCTATGAACCTTTTAACAGAATACAAAACTGGTGTAAAAGATGGTAAAAAAATTATACTTAAGGACAACTGAAATCTTCCAGGAGTTAAATGGAAGAGTATAGCTCCAGGGCTGAGAGGGAGAGAGAGTTGATTGTGGCTCTGGCTTATGACTACAAATCTACATTAGAAGGAATAAAATACTGAATTTGGCCTTAACCAGTCCTGATGCAGTCAGAGCTGTTCAGGTTACAGTGCTTTTGGCCAATCTCAGTCATATTAATGTGTGCTTTATAGACAATCACATTAACTTATCAATCATACTTAAGCCTATGCGCATTGCAAATAAAATATTAATATACTGAAGCACAGTGTACAACTGGTATATCAAAGCACATTAATAGTCAAAACATCAATATTAACATCTGATGTCTAGAGAAGTGGCACTGAAAATCAATTATCAGTATGCTCTTCTTCTTCTGGCTTTTTCCTGGTTAGGGGTCGCCACAGCGGATCTTCTGTCCGCTCATGATTGGCAGTGGAGTTTTACAGTGTTGAATTGTCAGCTGGGTGCCCAACCTTCCACAGAAGGCACACACATGCAATTACTCACACCTGGGGCCAATTTAGAGTGTCCAATCCACCTACAGCATGTCTTTGGGAGGAAACCGGAGCACCCGGAGGAAACCCACTCGACCATAGGGAGGACATGCAGACTCCGCACAGAAGGCACCCCAGCCAAGAATCGAACTGGAGATCCTCTTGCTGTGAGGTGGCAATGCTAACTGCTGCACCACCGTGGCCACCCCAGTTATCAGTTGCTCTGTGGAATAAAAATATACGAATAACCACTTGAAGAGCAACAGAGTGTGTTCACACCTTAGCCAGTACAGTAAAAAAATTCCTCTCTTAGACAATATAATACAGAAACAAATAAAACAATTATTTTTTACTTACTTGTATATCTATGTATTTATTTCTTTTTAAATTATCTGACTCTGTTTACCAGGATAGATCAGTGACCCCAAATGAACAGTTTTAATAAAATAGTCTTTGATTTAGCTGTATTTAGAAGTAGCTTCATATTTTGTATGAGGTGAGCAACCATTTTAAAGTTATATTGCTAGCTGCTTAATATGTTGGAATTAGAGTGCCAGACCTGTAAGCAGACATGTTGTCAAAGTACTGTGGCACATGAAGCAAGCCTGTGAACAGCTTGTGAACAGAAAGGAAAAATAAAACATAAGAGCTCTGGGAGCTACAATTTATACATGAGAATCACTAACAGCACTGTCTCAATTGGATGAAGAGTATCTAAGATGGCTACCAAGGTACCAATAGTAACTTTATACAGCTAGACCTCATCCAGTGTAGGTGTGACTAAGTGAGAAAGTGAACTTGAAAATGAAGACTAAATACTACCACCTACCAGAACAGGATTATAAGAGAAAATGTGTGAAGTGCTTGTAAGCATTCACATATTTGTTTTCTCCATGCCTAATCATGGTCATATTTAGTAAGCTCAAGGAGAGAACAATTCATTAATCCATGAGCGAGGAGACTAAAGATATTACAAGTGTAGAAGTATCCCCTGATAGGATTAGGTGTATCTTGAGTGCATATTTCACTGATGAGATGAAGATCTAAAACAACTAACACCCTCTCCCTGATTATTAGCTGGTTATCCAAAACAAAGCCTAAATGTCAAACACACGATACAAATTCCAACCCATTTTTCCCATAAATACACACAGCAGTATAGTCCGTGTGTGTAGATGATTTCAGGGTAGAAAGGCTATTCTTAGCTTTAGCCTTCTGATGACTGAGCAGAAAGTCTTTACTCTCCATACAGTTTAAGGCAGCATTCAGACAGTCTTCAGACTATAACATGGATGAAGTATGCTCCTAAGGAAAAGAGAGGTGTAGATGAATATCATCAACATAACTGAAATCTTAAATGTTCATCTCTCTTCAAGTGAAATAATTTTTATAACATGAACAACATGGACCCAGGAAGTTAATTCTATACAACCCTGCAACAGAGGGGGTAGAAAAAGTGAACTAATGTATATCAGAAACCAGTCTCTGATTTTGCCCTGAGGGGCAGGCAAACAACAGTCTATAGCCAGTCCACAGATATTCAAACGGGACTCATAATCCACTCTATCAAGTACTGCCAAGAGATGAGGAAGGACCAAAATGAAATAATGCTGATCTCTGGCTGCTAGGAAGTCATTCTGAAAAACAAAGACTGTATTAGTGTGCTCTGTCATCTTGAAGCAAGATTTAAAAGCAACTAAGATATCAAGGAAAATAAATAATGATTGTAATTGTACTGCAACAGTCTTCTCAATAATCATTGCGTATCAGGCTTCTCAGTAACCTTACCCTGAAAGGCATAGTTAAAGACTAAGTGATCAATTTACAGGTTGTTCAGTTTTGAAGATATTTTAAGCATATGGATAAATAAGGCCTCTTTAAGAACAGTTAGAAAACCCTTATCCTTGGCGAAAACCAAAGTATCCTCAACATTTCTGAGCTAAGTACTCAAGGCCACATTTGAGCAGTATGACTGGACAAGCACAGATTTGTTGAGTTGAAAGGCACATGCTAGAAATCATCTATATAACCTTTGGACAGCTGATATAATTAAATTTATACTACTCAAAGTCTAGAGGTAATTCTTCCTGAAAAAAAAAACGCCCTGTAAAGTAAATGGACTATTGTTCATAACAGTTTCAACCTTGTAGGGGCAAAAAAAAGAAAAACTAAACAACTGACACACAGTCTTGAGAATGATTTTTCCAATTAATAAGACAGGCTGGGCGCACAGCCTGTTCCAAACAACAAATAATTTAGCTGATCAGTTTTGTGCACAAGAAATCTCAATGGAAAAGAGCATTTCCTTATTATGGGAGATTTGCTCCTGACCAACAGCAATGTTCACCAGAAGTATTAAGTTTATCTACCAGAAGTATCTGCCCATCCTTTGGCCTTATCTCTCTCTCTCTGTACTCTTCTCACTGTGCCATCATTGCTAGCAAATGCCAGTAGAAACAAAGTGTACATTAAAGGAGGAAATATGCCCCAGAATGCCTAAAACCATGTTATTTTCAGCATTCATAAGCACACAGATCATCATCTTCAGCATCATTATTCCCTAAGAGATGATCATGTACATGCAGGAATTTGCTCAACATCACTTATGATGCTGTGCTGCATGCGACCATCTCACAATTAGCGAAGCACTAAGAGGTGGGGGTGTTGTTTCTACCCCAAAAAGGATAGTGAGTGTCTTTGAGTTAACATCACCACTAAGTCAGATGAGACCACACCTAGCTAAAAACATTTAAGTCATGTGAATAGCCTTTTTTATAGGTAGCAGTTTTAACCACCTGCAAAACCCTATGATTTTTCATAATAATGTCCTTTGTAAGAGTCATAGACTATCTGTTGATGCAGATGATGAAATCACCAGAATTAAGTAGCTCTGGTATGGCAGCACTAAACTGATGAGAAAATCTGAATTCTTGCAGAGGACTTGCCATATTAGCATGTGAATGGCACCGCTGGAAGAGCAGCTTGTTGTTTTTATCTGCTGTCAAAGTATTTGAAGTTACTTGTGGAATCATCAGTTTATTCAATGTGACATGGCAGTAGGGAAAACAGTAGCTGTGCCAATTTACTTCTATTCTTATGATACATTAAATGAGCTGATGATTGCACTAGGAACATCAAACACTATGAGAGCTGATAAAAACACAAGCTGCTGTTTCACTGGTCTTGTCCAACCTAGAGCACTGTATAATGGAGCATGTTATGCCCCTGCACTGACCCAGTAATCAAGGAACCTCAATCCTCATCACTGGCAACAGTGGGGGGACATACAAAATGGTAGGATGACAAGTACACACAGTAAGGTGCAATTTCCCTTAAGAACACACAGAGACCACAGTCAGTCTAGGGCCAGTTTCTCCCTCTTTCTCCACATCCCCAATAAGACTCCCCAATGGCACAGCTATAGGGTTCAGGTCTCAGCTGAGTGGCCAAGCTAAGACCTGCAGCACCCTCTCTGTCCAGCCAGTGCTTCATGTCCCTGCCCAAGTAGCTCACACACACACACACACACACACACACACACACACACACACACACACACACACACACACACACACACACACACACACACACACACACACACACACACACACACACACATTTTAAGATTTGATTTATATACTAACAAACACACACACACACACACACACACACACACTCCTGGGAAAGGCTGGCACAGGTTTACTAGCTATCCCCCTTCTGCCCAGACTATAAGGTAGTTCCAGCTACCACCAGCCAACTCTTTATCAGCTACTTAAGGACTATAACAAAGGGTGTCCAATCCTACTATGTAATGTTACTATTATCCAAATGGTAGTCTGACCAAGAAAAAGGCTATTTAGGAGTGTCCTGTACATTGTCACCAAATACATATGCAAGTACTCTAAGAGCAAAGATAGTTTTAAATATATTTAATAATAAATAAATAATAAAAGAACAAGGCAGTAGTCAGTAAATCAACACAGTAACCTCAGAGTTCAAAATCACAGGAAATATTTAAAACAACATTGCAATACAGTCTTAAATAAATAAAGAAAACATCTAAGCTAAACTTTACTATATTCCTATCTGAATCTAAAAGAGTTACTATGCCCTAAAAATGTAATTGTAGCAAGGCAAGTACAGAAGGTGGTGATGTATGGATGTTCTTGTTTGGTCAAAGACAAAATACAAAATGCACAGTCTCTCTCTCTCTCTCTCTCTCTCTCTCTCTCTCTCTCTCTCTCTCTCTGGGAGAGTTCTTAAATTAATTTCAAATATTACTGCTGGGTTAGCTTGATGACATCACTTTTTGTCACCTGACTTTAGTTCCCAAGCTAAACCCTCTTTGTAGCATTTGACATCTCCTTGCAAAAAAATTGCATCTCTCAGATGTTTGCATATCCTGGGAGTCATAAAACAATAGAATACTTACAAAACAATGCAGAAAGCATCCTAATTCTAGACATCCTGTCTCCTTGCTGCATTGAGACTAGCTTTTATAGCACAATCATAAAACAATTTAATTTCAACTTATTTTCTTGAAGGTTTGCAAGTTAACTCTGTATGTTCTAGTTTCTACTGTTAAAACATATACATTTACGCAATTACAATAGGTTATATACATTTCTATTTTAAGCCTGCAGGGCATGCTGTGGTTACATTTTAGCTCAGTACATTATACCTTTACATACACTTCTGTATGAATCATATCAATATTCACAAATGACATAAAATTATTTTCAAAATTTCAGATAACTGGGCAGGCAGTATTTCTCTATGTCACAGAACAACCCAATGGTATGGGAGGGAGCAGCCATATTAGAGACAAAGTTGGAATCCAGACAGGCATCTGTTATGAAGTGGAGGTTGAGTATCACCCACAGGTTAGGAAGAAATATCTGGTTTGCTGCAGATGGACCTTATTAATACATACAGCTCTGTAATGAGCTAATCAACACTGAGTCCAACCAAAAACCTGCAATGATAAGCAGGTTCCACAAGTATCTCAACAAAACAGGAAATCCTCTCACAATGATACTTTGCCCTGAAGCAATGCTGCATAACCATGAATGATAGCAGCAGAACTTGCTTAGGGGATTCTAGCAGTGCAACCATACCTCTCATCCATACCAAATTCCTCAGTAATTACCATTTTTTGGCTCAAAATAATAGGGTGCCAAGAAGTCTTGAATGGCCCCTTTAAATCCCAATTTTTTTTTTTCATGTTATTATGCTTGTGCTAATGTCATCATGCAACATCAGTGTATCCTGTGATGTTATCAACACATATGGACATGCATGATAATACTGATGATCTTAGCACCAAGAGACCCTGGTGTGGAAGAAGAGAACCAAACCTTTTCAATGTGTAACAGTATGAATCATGGAACTTCTAAGTCTCAAAATAAGGAACGTTCCTCATGAGGAGGTACAGTTGAGAGGTATATGAGTAATCCTTAGATTTTGGCCATAAATCCTAAAATCACGAGGTCTACCTAAGTAAAACCTTTAAGTATCGGGGATGTTGATGTGTTCATTGTATCATCATCCTTTTCTTTTTTTTAGTACTTCAATTAGCTTTAACCATTATGTCCAATTTTATTTTTGTATCCTTTTTTTTCCTGTTATATTTTAAGTGATAATCCTGTAATACCCCTCCCTCCTGGTTTGAAAACCTTCTCAACAAAGATCAGCTGTAAAATAACAGGTGTAGTTTCACTAAGTGTACATGTGCTAATTATTTTCTTTTTTTACAGATTTCTGAAAAAAAATGCAAAGAATAAGGCAAGATTCATTTTTATGGCTACAGCACTGTTTGTCAAAACTCAAATACATAGAAGACAGTGACTGAGACAGTGTCTGTTTTTTACAATATTTATGTTTAAATTGCAAAATGTTGGGGCACAATCAAGATCCCGTGTGCTGTCTTTGTATGACTTGCACACCAAAGGAAAAATAAGGATATACCAAAATCATTGACACTTCAGTGCATGGCCTAAAATTTTAGCTTTAATTCACAAGGAGCAATCAGGTTTAAAAACATTACAACTTCATCAGGTAAGGAAGCAATCAAGTACCCTTTAAGAGCTCCCCTCCCCCACCCTTATCAGCTGGCCAGGATATAAAAAAGCAGGACAGCACCACCATTCATAAAACCACCTTAGCAATGTGCAAGTGCTTATCTTTCTGCTGCTCATCATTCGTAAAATGTAATTGTTTATCGAGAACATGGACAAGCTTTCTGTCCATTCATGAAAAACAAGACTAGGCACCTTGAAGAAAGAAATGCGTCTTTCTTGATTAATGGTGGTAAATATATTTTTATTATTCACACAGTTAACTAAATTAAAGGCAAATTGCATCTTTGGTATATGTGAGAGAAATGCTTTTAGTTCATTAAATGATTTGTTGTGTATTAAATCTAAAGGAATGGTCAGATATTTCTATCCTGTCCTTCCACGCCCTCACTAACTCTTACAATGCAGTAGACCCTAGTAGACGTCATTGCTTTTTCCAGGTACAGCACATTCTTATGATGCATCTGATAGTTTTGGCTGCTATTTATTTTCTGACAGAGCTCTTAGCTAACTAGTAACCCAGTGAGATTATTGAACTTAATGGGGTGAAGTGGGGCAGATGACGAGAACCTCAAGCATGGACATGCTTTAAAATGCTGCCATTTTAAATGCGTTTTTCAGCTTTAGTGCTTCAGTTCTCTTTACATACACATTATTCCAGGCAACAAATTCACTTATGCTAATAGATATTTTATCTGGAATAATTTAAAATGAATTTTAACTGCATTAGTTTGAGTATCCATGTTGTGATTATGTCTTCTGACATCGTTAATTCTTTCCCTGATTTCATAGTTAATAGCTGCATTCACTGCACAGGTTGCTTTGCCATATGTACTCTTGTGTTTTATCTGTATAGGGTATGTAGTTTCAAAGTTAATGTTAAATTGGGGAAGATTTTCTCAGTTATCATTTGAATGTCGATATCCCACAATTCCATCAGAGTGGGTGGAGTGACATTATTATGTATGCATATTTTTTGTTAATTAGTGACCAGATTTTTGGCCAGTTATACCTACTTTTCTTGGGCCTTTGTCCAGATTTTTGATGTCTCCAGGTTGAGAGGTATAAGTGCAACCGTCCTGTTGAACCCAACCCTACACCTACAAAGAATTCCTGTTCTCACCATTTATAACAAGTTAATGACACGGCCTGCATGGTGCAAAACGCCATACGCCCAAAAAGGTCCCTATCATTACAAATGTAAATTTGAAACCTTATAATACACAGTGAAAACTGAATAATAAATTCCAAGGATGCCAAAGTTTCAAAGCAGTAAAATATTAAGTACCTTAATCAAATAATGTAAGAAGCAAAGTAAAGAGGCTATTAACAAACACAATGGTATAGAAAGTTTTGAGTTTGCTCTATTGAAAAATTTGTCATATGCGACTTAAGAGACTGGAGGCAAAATGCACAGGTGACCAAATTCTGGAAATGGATTACAGTAGAATACTTAAAATATGAGCAAGATATTGAAGAAAAGGCAGAAAATAGAGATGGAAGAAAACCCGTGTGGCGAAATTACCAATCATGGCATAAAAGAGGTGGAAGAAAAGGGAGCAGAAAATTAGAGAAGGTGCAACATAAAAAAATCATGCATACAGAAGGAAAGAAACAAGTTAGATGGAAGCAAGGACACAAACTGAGGGGGTTCCATCAGGAAAGGGAGCGACTTTTCCAAATATACAAGGAAACGAAGACAAAGAAGGAGTTGAAACTGGCTAATTTAATGAGGAATGGTAAAGACAGCAAGAAGAAAATGTAGCAAGCAAAGGGACATTCTGAATATGTTTGTCTCACTTTTTGCAATGAAAAAGGGATACAGGGTGAAAGGGTTGAGTGAGGCGAACAGTGAACGATTATCAGAACTGAGAAGAAGGATTACAGTGAATCTTTGATCTAAAACAGGATAAAACGATAAAGCAAAAGACAAGATAGGCTAACCATACAGCACTAAAGAATTTGGGCAATATTTTGAGAGAACTTCTGGCTGTCATCATATTTGCAGAACTACTAACTGAGAGCATCAATCTATTTTTGACCAGTGCAGATGTACAGCAGGAGTATAGGTGCACAAATCGGGTAATGTTGTCCAATAGGGGAAACAGGAAAATCCTGAGAAATATTCACCTGTTTGCTGAACATTAATGGCAGATAACACCATAAAGAAAATTCTGAGAGGATGGCCAGTTGTGTTCATGGAAGCTGAGTAACTTCCTGTCATCAATCAACACATGCTTGTGGCAAAAAGGTTACAGGAGAACTTCACAGGGGGCATATAAGTAGATAGGATTTACCTGGATTTCAGCAAAGCCTTTGATGTGGTTTGACTCAGGTTGCTATTAGAAAACTGCAATAAGCATGGGTAGGATTAAGATAAGGAAATAAATTAAATTACTGCTTTGATGGTGAGTAGTACAGAAAAAAAATTGTTGAATAGGAAATTTGCAAAAAAATTAAAGTAACGTCTGGGGTCCTGCAGGGGGTCTGTCTCATGTCCAGCACTTTCATTGTTTGCATCTGTGACATATCTGAGAATATAATAAAATCAACTGCTTTGCAGATGATATAAAATAGATGCAAACATATACGATGGAAGAAATTGTCAAAAAGATTCAGAGAGACAGAGAGAGAATAAATTGACAGAAAGAAGACACACGAGGTCATAGTGCCAGAGTATTCAGTTTCCTATCTATCTGTCTTTCTATCTGTCTGTCTAGCTCCTATCTGTCTGCCTCTCTGTCTGTCTATCTATATATCTATCTCTCTACTTGTCTATGTGTCTCAGTAGCTATCTGTCTGCCTATCTGTCTGTCTATCTATGTAGCTGTTTTCTGTCTATCGATGCCTCAGAGCATCCACCTAGAAAGAGAAAGACACACAAGCATGATATATACATGTCATTTTGGGAAAGAAATTGCCCTTGCAACATTACACGCAGGTCTGCAGCTCCCCAGTCATACCACTCTCTTATTTTGCAGTAGCCCCCTTCTCTGACACATTGAAAAACTCAGGTGCCATTCCCTCGTGAAAGTAGTCAACTGTGTGTCAGGAAAACTCATCCTTGATGGTCTACTGGCTCCTGATTTTCCCCCATTCTTCCCTGGGACACACGTACACACACACAAACACACACACACACATTGACACTGCCCCATGCATGCCAAGATACAGACCCATTGAAACACAGTCCCTTTATCTACACAAACACACACTCACTAATGCTGTCATATGCATACAGGGACACACACAGACTCAAAGAAACATATCTTCACACACACACACACACACACACACACGCGCGCACACACACACACACACACACACACACACACACACACACACACACACACACACACACACACATAAGGACTTATGAAACTCATACACCACTTCAGTGTTAGACCTAGGATGAGACAAACTTATTGGCTTCCCTTGGAGAAGGGCGTTATGGGCTGTGATTGTTATCTCAGCAGAGTTGCTGGTAAGGCACAAGTGCTGAATTTAATGTGTTCCCTTGTTTGCCATGTGAGTAACTGTAGAAATGAGCTAGTATAAGTTTCTTGCTACAGTTATCAACCTTGGGTGGCCTTTTTCTTTTTTTGTCCCCAACTACAGTGTAGTCCTCAACCTCTGGGATAGTGCTACTCTTGGGATTTCCGAGGGTTCCAAATGATGTAGCTATGGGTCTGCCTCTAATACACCTATGCGCCATTCAGCTTTACCGTGCATTGCTTAAACCCACTGAAATACATAGCTGCACTCTGAAAAATACTGGCTTATACTTAGACATCTGCTGTCCTATTCTGTTGAAAGACTTTGTTAATTTTTAACCTTCTGTCTTTGAGAAAGCATTTGGTATTAATTGTTTCATTAAGGCCATGAATATTTATCTGCCTTTAAAGTTAATTTCAACAAGGTTTCCCTTTTTTCAACATAGTTTTTATAGTCACCACCTCCCTTATCCTCAGCAATATGATCTAGGACAAACAACATAAACTTTTTATAGTTCATATACATAAGACTATGTTTATATAATGCATTATTTAAGTCTTTGGACTTAATGGCACATTGATGTTCTTTAATTCTTTTGTTAAAGATTCTAAAGGTCATTCCAACATAGAATGCCTCACACCCTGTGCAAAGGCTGATATAAACAACTCCTTTTGTAATACAGGTATATCTTTCTGATGCATTTATGACCTTATCCACGTGGGATAAAAAAAACAAAAGAGCCTTTATATATAAATCTACAGGAACTACATCCCCCACACTTATATGTTCCTACCGGGTCGAATTCACTCTTGTGGGGGGCTGTGCCCCGCACTCCCTGCTAATTATATATACCAACTCCGAGATCGCACTACAGTGAGGAAAGGCAAATTTTTCAATCCTCACTGTACCACAGTTTTACTACTATCAGTTCGCTGAACTGCATTTCCTATATAGATGCAGTTTGGCGAATTCAGTTTTCGATAATATAATATAGATAATAATCATACCTCCTTTTGAGTAGAAATGGTAGGTAACACCCTTGTGTTATCATGTTAAAGAAAATTTGTTATACTATAATTCCTCCTATAAACAGAAGGTTAAAAGTTAACAAATAGTAGAATTATTTATGTTTTATTCTTATAATTAATTGGTACCTCTGTCTTCAAGTTTTTTTACATACATTTTTTTATTTTAGAAATGATTTTGTAACTTATGTGTTTTATGTCTGTAATTTTTTATTGATTGTAATTGATTGTGTTCTTTGGACAATTTTCATATAAATTTCTAAAGGAGTTTTACTGTTGTTTTCTGAAGAAGTCTTTTGACGAGCGATGGTGCAGCGGTAGCATTGTCACCTAACAGCAAGAGGTTCTCCCATTCGATTCTCAGCTGGAGCACATTCGGTGTGGAGTCTGCATGTCCTTCCCACACTCAAGGGACGTTAAAGAC
This sequence comes from Protopterus annectens, assembly GCF_019279795.1. Classification (NCBI taxonomy): domain Eukaryota; kingdom Metazoa; phylum Chordata; order Ceratodontiformes; family Protopteridae; genus Protopterus; species Protopterus annectens. The sequence continues at coordinate 1,591,940,907 of NC_056744.1, forward strand.
ATGCAGGTAGGTGCTTGCATGAATAGGTGTGCCTTCTTTCAAGGTTGGACATTGGGCTGGCAACTTGGTACCGTAAAAATCCACTGCCAATCATTAGCGGACCGGAGTTCTGCTGTGGCGACCCCTAACTGAGAAAAGCCGAAAGAGTTGCATACAATTAAAAAAGTCAGTCTTGCTCCTTTCTCCAGTTTGTTTCTATGGTGGTTTTGAAGTTATACCCACGGATTTAATAAACTCCATGTAGGAATAGTGCAAGCCCTACAAGGAGTGTACTGTGGCTGTGTCTGCAGCACCCCCTCAGCAGTGGGCCTTGCATATTAATGAAGTCATGCTACGGAGGGACTGCCATGTACATGGTTACTGAATCAGTGTAGGAAGTGTGTTACAGTGCTCAGAGATTTGTAACACACCCCCTACACTGTCAAAGTGCCGGACAGCACTGAAATATTAAATTTCAATGTGTGTACTTGGCCAGTTTTGTTATTTATTTGTAGGGGATGTATTACACTGTCGGTAATACACCCCCTGCACTGTCAAAGTGTGGGAAGGCACTGTAATTAAATGTTTAAATCTCATTCCCCCCTCTTTTTTTATATATTTTCTCTTCTAGTGTTTGTGCGGCACTGGCACATGACAGACATCTAAAAATAGAAACCAGATGCTTTTAATTTTAATGGGAAAGGTCAAGTTTAAGCATAGATGAGTGGGTTTGCATGGCACTGCACATTGTTCAGCAGTGCTTAGGTGTTACAAAAAGCTATATAGAAATGTATAGCTGAAATCTTCATATCCATTTTAGTTGAATGGTTAGATTCATGGACTTGTAGGCAGTAGGTGCATGGTTTGAATACCTGGACAGGCCATTCAGCTTTTACATTGGATAGCTTTAATATATACATTATTTCTTTTTTATCAATGTAGTTATTGATATTTGTTCACTGGGTTAGTGCAGCTGGTTCAGAATCCCATTTTCACTGGAGATACAAGGAGAAATGTTCCAGTTACAAACATGTCCAATACATTACAGTCACACCCCAAGATAATGTAATTAAAATATATAGGGTTAGGTCATGTAAAGTAAAATACATACACATAATAATAAAGTAACATTAATGAGCAATTAATGTCAATTTTTTTATTATTATTTAAGCCCTTAGCTAAGCTTTGCTAAGCACTGCTAAGCAAAGCTAAGCAATGCTTAAACAGGACCTGATTTAGCAGTACTTAGCAACACGCAGCTCCACTTAGCTGGTTTGAGCAATGCTAAGCAGTCCCAATTTAAGCAGTCCTCAGCTCACCTAAGCAGGTTTGTGCACCGCTAAGCATTGTCAAGCAGTCTCTGTTTAAGCACTGCTCAGCTGAGCTCAGCAGGTTTGTGTGGTGCTAAGCGGAAGTGAGCATTTTTAAAAATGGCCAGTGGTGGCAAAGGGTAGTAAAACAGCCTTATTTAAACTGAACAGGCAGGAATACAGCCAGAACCTGTTGGAGTTTGGTCACTGCAGGAGATATGGCTGGAGTTGGAGAGGATGCACACTTCCGTGTGCATTGCTGGGACATGTTGGAGTCCAGGGTCATGGTTGGGCTCCTTGTTGAAATCCATTATGACCAGCTGCTGCAGGGCCAGTACCAGGGTTCTGAATGCAAATCAGAGGCCTGTGTACAGCTGGCACACAACCTCACCACTGCAACTGGCATTTCCTACATTGGTAAGCAGGTGCATCATCATTATGATGACCTGAAGCATAGGAAGGGGATATCTTGGCCCAGTGGGCCCAAGATGCTTGGGATGGCAATCCTCCAGAAGTTTGTAAATACATGAATCAGTGATTTACCAAATTCTAGTATGAATATCTGATAGACAGGTATACATAATGGCGTGTTTCCCTCCCCACAACTGCAAAGGAGAGGGCTTGCAAATTGGAGGCCCACACAGGGCACCTAGAGAGGAGGTGCCAAAAGGGGTGGTGAGTACAGATATATCGTGCAATATATAGTAATATAAATAAGAAAGAGTACAGTAGTACCTGCCAGTTGGTATATTCTGTTCTGAGTGTACTGAAATGAATCTGTTCATAGACCTGGACAGATATAACTGAGTAATGCCAGGTACAGTTCAATATAGATGAAAGCATGAATATGCTAATGTTCATGAAAGAAAGCTAATTCTGCATTAATAATGTGTAGGAATGACATTTGTATACTTTATTAATACTAAGGATCTGGCAATAAAGTACATTGGCATTCAAAATGTGAAGGGAAAAATTAAATTCAATCATGGTCTACAGGAAATACAGTACAACTGCAGTCAGACTTGTGAAGGAAATAAAGTTAGTATTGAATATGTGGTGAAATAACAGCTGTCATTCAATGCATGCATTAATTAAACTGTGGAACAATAAAGATTGTCAGATGTATTTTATTCACTGTGTCATATTACCCTCAATAACGCTTTATTCTGGTAATTGTGTGTATTCTGGGCTGTTGAAGAAATACAATATTACAGGTGCTACAAAATGGACATGGGTATAACACCATGAAGTGACCGAAGGTTGGCTGATAAAGAACTGTTCTGCTAAACTGTAGATGTGGAGCTGTACTACAAGTTATAATGCAATATGATATTTGTTCTGCACTAAGATCTGAACCTTTAATAGTAATGTCTGAGGGATTACAGTGTGTTTTCTGCAGGATTGTCTTGTGTTAACCTTTGCATTTCAGCTATATGCATTCCTGAATGTACTTATGCTGATGCAGGCAAATATGAAACTGCAATAGCTGTAGACTGCAAATATACCATCTGCAACTGTATACAGATCTGGTAGGCAACCCATCACCCTGATATGGTCTGTACACATCACACATATTCCCATCCGCTAGGGGGTTAAATGTTTACACCTGCATTTCAAGTAGTAATACACAGTTCACCTACTATCTCTGTCATGTATGAATCTCAGGCATGTGTGTTTAAGTATCACTGCAGTCTTATGTGACACTTTACCTACATTACCAGGTCTGAATTTGTTAACAGGTGAGCTCTAGGCACATATTAGTCAATCAACACACAGCAATGGCTCAGTAGCTCGGTTTGATACATGAAATGTATGTTGTTCATTTTTTCCACACAGAGACAGTTATTCAAAACCAGGGACAGGTACTATTATATATTTATAGAAACATACAAGTACTACTGAATATTTATAGAAACAGTTATGTATTGTTAACAGATTTTCTCCCCACAGGACTTACAGGTAAATAAATGTGTATAGTAGCTGTATGAATATTATACTAAATTCTGTGTCCAGATGTAGTAGTGCATATACAGCATTGCTCAGCAAGGTGATAAAACTCCATTAAATGAAACATCATGTAGTACACTAGTATTCCAAATTAATAAGATAAATTAAATGTCCTACTGTTGATACAGCTGTATGGCTGGTACATCTGTGAATGTCTGCTGATAGTCTAACCCCGTGCCTACCAGTGACAGCAGGATAGGTATAAACTCTGTACTGTGCACAATACATATCTCTCAAGTGTCACACTGTCATGGATAGTGATCACTGTTGCCAATAACCTTGGACACAAATATAAACTCAGTTGAAGTATGCCAGTAGCACACTCACACAACATCAGTGCAGGGTACAACTTGTTAGTCATATATGTTCCCCTGACATGTAATAGTCCTCTGTAGTTATGTACATGTAGTTCTTACAGTTTGGCCCATACCATCCCAGGTGGACAGCTGGAGAGGTATTTACATGCTGCAGAAGATATAGGGCACTTGTACACATAAAGAAAGGGCAGACCTGTAGAGTATTGAGCAGTACTGTTGGCAATGGAATGACTTTCTCTCCCTCCCACCCCTTATCTGCATCACAAATTATTATTCTTATACTATGGGTATGGTTCCATTTTTACACATGTTGTTCTCAAAACCTAATGTTGGGCCTTCTGTTGTATTAGTGCTAATATGTTACAATGGTTGCATACTAACATATCTTGTTGAAATTCCACTGTTGTTGGCCTTTTGCTGTAACAGTTACTGGCATGCTGTTACAATACTGACTGTTATTCCAATTATGCCTGTGTTTTGTATGCTATGCAAGTCTATTGTTCTGGGTGAACTGGAACACCCATACATGCTGTTACAACTAATGTTTAAATGTTCTGTTCATGACTAACCTATAAACTTTCAAAAACCTCAACACCATAGCATGAATAGGTAGGCCAGTTCCAGCGGATTTGCCTATCCCACCTCATCTGGCAGTAGCACCGGGTCCCAGTACATCTGGGACACAACCTGGAGCTGCCCTCTCTGCTGATCCTGCACCACCCATGGGTGGAACCACCTCAGGGGACGGGGCCCATCCTCCCCCAGGATGGGCGCAGAGAAGAGGTCATCACCTGCAATCAGCTCTTCAGGTATAGTGTGCAGGGTCATCCAGCATGATTTGGATGATAGACAGCACTAGATCTAAGGCAGACTGGTGCACCTCGAGAGGCAGGCTGGCCCCAGTGCCCAGTCCCCTGCACAACCATCTTCGGGGCTGTGAAGGGGCAGTGGTGACTGCCCATGGGTAGGGAGCTCAGTTCCACTGTTGCCATCTGGGGGCACTTGATCCTCTGATTCCCAAACATCCTCCCTGTCCAGGGTGTTTACCACATCATGTGTCATACACAGCCCTTGCCTACTGTCTTGTTTGTCTTGTCTGTCACCAAATGCAACCTCCCTTACCCAACTTACCTCCCCAAATGTGCCTACAACCATTCCATAACATCCGACTCTCACCTTAAAAAAAGGGCATCTGTCCCAAAAAAATATAGCCCCACACATAGCCCTCCATTTTGCCTCTATGTACATTGCCATCATTCAGTCAATCATCCCAGCAATTAATCAACAAAGTTGTGTTGCCCACACCCCTCCCTGTGGATGGGGTGTGAGGATCCAAATTTCAAATTGTCCACAACATGCACAGCTGTTGCTGTCCAAGAAGCAGAGAGCTATGGTCCTTTCCTACATCCATCCTGTACATCCCTACATGTCTTTCATATTGTTTTTCCCCCTGCTTGCCCCCATTTCACCACTTTCTTATCACCCCTTGTTTATTTTCCTTTTATTGAAATAGTGCGGGTTTAAGCAGGAGTACGTGTTGCTTAGCATTGCAGCATATCACGCAAACCTTAGCAAACCCACTTAAAACTGCTTTAATCACTTCATTTGATTCTGACACTGTTATCCACATCAATAAAATAATCTCCCCTTCTAAGTCTTGAACTCAGGAGCCTCTGAACCACAGCATAGTGTATTAGCCCAATAGGCCAGCTTAGCTCTGAAGAATAACTGGTGTTTCTATAAATATATCATGCATTACAGTGATGTCACATCAGCAAAAAATTACACCTTGCCCTAGCATTGAACTTAGGATCATGTCAACAACAACATAGTGTATTAGCCTTATGGGCCAAATGAGCTCTGGAGAAAAACTGGTGTTTTTATAAACATATCCTGATTGCCAGTGACACACTACTTCTACATATAATGGGATAAATGACAGCATACTTGGGCCTGTGATGTAGACACCAAACCAGTACACACCCAAATAAATGTTGATGGATATACAGGAGGCCTATGATATCAGACAGAGCTGACAACTGCACAGACCGTTGCAGTACGTCCACAGTTGTGCCCCTACTTATGACATGGTTGTCATAAAAACTATTCTGTGTGCTGAAGTACTGGCAAGTCAGTGTAGATTGAGGTTACAAAATCATGACCGACAGATCAGTGTCACACGTCATACCCATCTGAACACACATGGTCATGGCAATCCTGTGTAACACACTGTATGCATGCACATATGTCTTGCACCTGTCATACAAATGATGCAGTAGCTCCATCTGTTACATTCTTAGCATGTATCACATCTGAACCCCCACAGTCCAATCTTTTTGCACAACTACATGCTTGTCAATACAACATAGAATAACTCAGCCCTGCAATGTCCAGCAGAACTGGTTGCTGCTACTACAGTCACTGCCACCCACAGTAGCACATCAAAGACCTGGAGGGTGGGACACATGTCACAAATATGAATATGTGTCCTAAATGTCACCTACCACTCTCTGGAGGGCAACAGTACTTAACATATGTACCAGAAGCACAAGCCTCACCTGGACTGTTTTGTGCCTTATTTAAGCAATGAACTACTCGTCATTGGTATATTTACACTTCTAAATATTTTGGTACTCGGTTCAATTACCCAGATATGGCTTTGGTAAGCTACCCGACTACCAACATTCTGAAAAAACGCAAAGATAAAGACAGAGACAGGCCGCCTAGGTCTAAAGCTGCTGACGACGTTTCTCCTAAGCTAGTCACCAGTTCATCGGTACTCAGTGAGACACTTTCACAGCCCCTGATACCCGCTACTTCAGATTTGCAGGCCTCTACTGAGACCCATTCGTAGTCTGGTATGCCATGAGATGCTTCAACTGTGGAACCTGCGGATGTCTCTACCTTGGATGGGTCCGGAGCCGCTGTGCAGGCACCAGCTTCTGAGGGTGTATTCAGGCCTACTGACTTGCATATTAAACTGATGCCATCTTCTTCTTCAAGGCTAAAAACTCGATCCGTGCCTAGAAAACTGATGACCAGACCACATGGTCAGGCCTCTATGCCTAAAAAACAAATGATAAGAATGGCTGAAGACCTTATTACTTTAATCAGGGGAAGCCAACCTTCCCTCTCTAAGAGACCTAGGACTGAATTTGCTTATAATTCTTCTGATCAGGATTCTGAAATTTCTGTTTCCTCTGATGATCAGGATTTACCCTTATCTACCTATGAGGATTCTGATGCAGAGGACTCTATTCCCTCTGCTTCCCCTCCAGAGGATTTCTCTTTTGGTGAAACCTTGCATACTCTTAGAGAGCATTTTCACTGGGAAATCAATTACTCTGATTCTAAAAAGAGGCTTAGGGATTTCTTACTCCTGCCTCAACACAGGCCTTTAGCTATCCCCCCTGTACTGGACAATGTTGATGATGCCTTTTCGGAATCTAATTTGGCAGCTGACTCCTTACCTCCTGCTCCCGGAACACCAGATAGATATTACGGGGTTCCTGACTCTCACAAGTTCCTCTCTAAAAATCCTACTGCAGATCCTGAGACCATTTCACAGGGACCTAAGGGCATTAAGGCTACTACTGCCAAAAATCCTACCCCCTCTGATAGAGATTCCAGGGCGCTGGATAGATGGGGTAAGAAGGTATACACTTCTTCAACTTTGGCCACTAGGGCCTTAAACTGCCAGTTTCATATTTTAAACTATCAACAGCATATTATTGGATTGCTTAAACAGAAAATGATGTTGATTCCTGACTGTGCTGAAAATAAAGATTTACAGGATTTAATGCATTCTGCTGAACAAGTTGAAAAACATACTTTGCAATGTAATTTTGATTCATTAGAGGCATCTTGCAGGGCTGCTGTCACTGGGTCTGTACTTAAAAGGCTTTAGGAGCAATCTTTGACAGATCATGTTAAAGCTAAATTACTGGAGGTTCCCTTAAACCAGGACCGCCTATTTGACAACAAAGCAGAAGTACTTAAAAAGATGGAGGAAAAAGCTAAATCTATGCAAACTATTAAATATTTCCTACAAGTACAGCCTCCAAAATTTAATAGGCATTGGCCCTCTAAGAATTGTTCCTTTCCTGCCTTTTACAGGCCTTCTCAGTCCAAACCCAGAACCAGCAGAACAACCTGGCTTCAGTCCCAAGGTACGCACAGGACTAAGCAGTGGGGGGGGGGGCTCCCATTTCCAAAGCAGGGAGTAGTAAGACTCCCCCCTATGGTAAACTGTTTCAATTACTTAATTTTAAAACTTCCAAGCCCTTCTCAACTGCCTGCCCCTTCAGGGGGAAAGATTGCTCTGCAGGCAAAAAACTGGGAACTCATTACCCAGGACAAATGGGTTTTAAATATAGTTTCCCAAGGACACAAATTCCACTTCCACGCTTTACCAACCCCAAGCGGTTGGCCAGATCTACTCCCAAATCAGTGGGCAGAGGCTCAAAAGCAAGTTTTCTCTCTCTCTCTTAAGTATAAGGGCTATTCAAACTGTCCCAGAAGAGGAAAGGAGACAAGGTTTCTACTCAAGACTTTTCCTGGTGCCCAGAAAAGACAACTCCTGGCATCCTATCCTGGACCTCTCTATCCTAAACACTTTTTTGGTGATCCCAAAATTCAAGATGCTAACTCTTTACCAATTGCTTCCTATGCTAGGCAAGGATGCCTGGTTGGCAACACTGGATTTAAAGGAAGCCTACCTGCATATCCCAATCAGGGAATCTTGCAGACGATACCAACGCTTCAAAGAAGGCTACATGCACTATCAGTTCTCTGCACTGCCCTTTGGCTTATCTACTGTGCCCAGGGTATTCACAAAAGTGCCTAGCTCCAGTCATTGCATTTTGCAGGCAAAGAAATATTCAAATACAACCAAACCTGGACAATTGTCTAATTCAGGCAGAAAGCCAGGACATACTTTTGAATCATCTGGCATTTGTACAAAAGGTGCTAACTTGTCTGTGGTACACCATAAATGTAAAGAAATGACATCTTGTACCCTGTCAGCAAATTGTATTCCTGGGAGCAAGCTTGAACACAAATTCCCAGATGGCTTTCCTCGTGCCGGAGAAACAAGTTAATTTGACAGCTTACTTCAAACTAATGGCCACAAAGACCCTGCTATCTGCAAGACAAATACTGCAAGCCTTGGGGTTCATGGCCTCCTGCATTCTCCTAATTCCATGTGCAAGACTGCATATGAGGAAACTACAATGGTATCTAAAAGGCCTATGGTGTCAACATTCTTAGGATCTAGAAGAATGATTCCTATCATACCTTGCCTACAGTTAGAGTTCATTTGGTGGGCAGAGGCCTACCACCAAAACAAGGGACTGCCATTCACTCTACCCCCTGCCGCCCAAATCCTAACAACAGACCCATCAGACTATGCATGGGGGACTCACTTGGCAGGGAAGTGCATTCAGGGCAAATGGAACCCAAGTCAAATGCACCTGCATATCAATCAAAAAAAATGTTAGCGGTACAGAATGCTCTGACAGCCTTCAAGGACCACATTCTTCCGGGAAATTAATGGTAAAGACAGACAACACCACTGTTATGTGGTACATAAACAAGCAGGGGGGAACCCACTCATACCCTCTCTGCAGACTAGCCATGGCTCTGTGGAACACAGCCTTGAGCTACCACATGCACCTACAGGCTTAATTCCTGCCAGGAAAGCTAAATACACTGGCAGATGAACTAAGCAGAAATCTCATGGACCCACACGAGTGGAAACTGGAACCAAAGACATTCAACATGTTTTTTAAACAAATGGAGAAGCCCAGATATAGACCTGTTTGCCTTCCCCCAGAACTACCAATTGGACAAATTCTGCACAAGGACTCCCCACAAACAAGCTTGGAAAATGGATGCCCTGTCCTTCACCTGGAAAAAGCTCAGTTTATGCCTTTCCACCTCTGCCTCTCCTCTCTAAGGTACTACTAAAGATCAAACAGGACAAACCAAGGACAATAGTGATTGCACCGGACTGACCACGCCAACACTGGTACCCCCTCTTGTGCAGTGTGTCACTGCTGGCACACCATGGCACCTGTCTCAGACCCCTACCCTGCTGTCCCAGCAGGAGGACCAGATTCTGCACCCTCAGCTTCAAACCCTGAATCTGGCAGCCTGGCTATTTACCTGTTGCCTCCGTTACCAACCCTCAGTAAACAAGTGTTGGATGTCATTCTGGAGGCAAGGAGGCCTAGTACTAGAAAATCTTATGCTGAAAAATGGAAAAGATTCTGTTCCTGGAACCAGATTCAGGGGATGGGGACAGCAGTGCCCAATTTACCTCAGATTCTTCAATACTTAACTGAGATGCTTCACAAGGGCCTTTCCTTTTCCTCCATCAAAATTCATGCCTCAGCCATTTCAGCTCATTACAACACAGAACCACCCTTCTCTCATCCACTGCTCAAGCAGTTCCACAGAGGGGCCAAAAATGTAAGACTACCCAGAAGAGCCCCAACTCCAGCCTGGGACCTTAACTTTGTACTGGAAAAACTTACTCTGCCTCCTTTTGAGTCAGCTGCAAGTGCAGAGTTGAAATTCCTTTCTTGGAAAACAGCCTTCCTTTTAGCCATCACTACAGCAAGAAGGGTGTCTGAATTACAGGCCCTTATGGCAGTGGAGCCTTTCATCATCTTTCATGTGGACAGGGTGTCCCTCAGGACCAATCCCTCCTTCATGTCCAAGGTAGTATCCAGTGTGGCTCTTAATCCGTCCATTCATTTATCAACTTTCTTTTCTAATCCACAGAATAAAGGAGAACATATACTGCACTCCTTAGATGTGCACAGACAACTTAGATTTTACTTGGACAGGACTAAACCTCTCAGGAAATCGGAACAGCTGCTGGTGGCATTTGCTGCAGGGGCAGAGGGGAAGGCCATTTCAAAGCAAACCATTTCTAAATGGATAGGCCATTGCATTCATTTCTGCTATAAGCACCATGGAAAACCTATCCCACAGAGGATAAGACCAAATTCAACCAGGGCTGCATCTACCTCTGCAGCCTTTCTCAGAGGTGCCCCTACCAGGGACATCCTAGAAGCTGCTACTTGGAGCTCTGTACATTCTTTCACCAAGCATTACCATTTGCCAATTTTCTCTAAATCCAGAGCTGGCTTTGCCACTGCAGTTTTGCAGGGCCTTATAGCTGGTCCTAATGCTATCTAATTTCCTCCTCCCATCCTTAGCTTTGGGAATCTACCCAAATGTGATGACTGCAACAGTGCAACATGAAGAACATAGTACAGTTGTGTACACTTACCATAAATGTAGATGCTCGAGTGTATTCACTGTTGCAGTCCTGGTTACCCTCCCTCCAGCCTCCTGACTTCTTTTGGCCATACCTCTTTTCCTTTTTACTAGGCTTAAAGCTTTTTGGTGCATTTGCTTTTTTGTTGGAGGTTTAACCTTGTATATATTTAATTGCTTCCCATTAGGGGGGGCACCTGACATTTGGGACAAAAAAAACTGATGTAATGGCGTCGGCTGCATGCTTTATATCCCTGACTACCTGACATCATGGAAGATGAGACAGCAACCAACGCAGGACCCAAGACTTTGATAATCAGCCTGACTGAGGGCTAGTGCAAGCAGATAACCCAAATGTGATGACTGCAACAGTGAATACACTCAAACATCTACATTTATGGTAAGTGCACACAACTGTACTTTTTGAATTTCCAATTAATGACATCACTTCATTGGAATGGTTATTTAAGAGATTTTTAATAATTGAATGGTTGGTCTGATGAAGTTTGTCAATGCACAAATGGAAAGAGCTTAACCATTGTAATAAATAAGAGCTTAGTCTGATTCCTCGCCTTTCTAAGTGTTATTTCTACAGTTGGTCATTTTTTCTGTGTGTTTTTGAGCTTAGTTCAGAGATTGTCCAGGTGTTCCTGACTGTTCCTGATGTACTCTGGCTAGGTAACTGTGTACTACACACCTGTATCTCATTGCCTGACAGCTACGGCTAGCATACCTGGTGACCCCTTGCAGCAGGACAGCAGGTTATAGCCAGTAGTAGTGGAGGGACGCAAGCTCCGCCTCAGCAGCAGTGTGTACATATTGAGCATACAATGTAAGGGAATGAATACATTAGCAGATATTAATGTACCATTACTGTGTTCCAAGGGGTCTGGCATGTCACAGACACATTCCCCACAATCTGGGGACAACCATTACATATTGTCCAACTGTCTCCCATTTGTCTGGCAGGGGGTCTACATATATCAGGCACATGTACACATTCCGCAAACATCAGGAGACTGCAGATGTCAGACACCTATGAGGAGGAAACCCTACACCACATATGCACTGCTCTCAGTTATTGTGTAGCACAGATGCTGCTGGATTGTCCACATGCACTTGTAGTACCACTCACTTATTTGTCGGATATTGTCTGTATGACATGGGACTGTAACATTGCCCCTAGGGGACACACCACAGTTGATTGCAGTGATGGGTGTGGACACATAACAACACAGTCTGTCACAGCACCAGGTCATAACTGGTATACCTAGGATCATATGAGTTTACTAGGTTATGGTCCTTGAGCCCCCATATGCCTAGGCCAGATGTTAGCCCATGTGCATGCAACACAGCACCTGATGCCCTAGTCCAGCAGGGATACAGGTGGTATCCCAAGGGTGTATGTGCAGTGAAACATCCAGTTATCCAGGTGACACCTGCAAAGATGTAAATAGCCACCCTGCCTGATGTGGACAGGGTGACCATTCCACAGCAGGGTGAGTGTGTGGGACACACATCCGAGCTGCCAACATGCCCATTTGATGTCACACACCAGGTTGAGGGAGTGTGTGTGGGTTAATAGAGTGAGGCTTGAGTTGCAGTTGTGCAGCAGTCCTAACAATGTGGAGTCCATAATTGCCTGGCATGCCAGACAGAGGTCACCTCTGAGGAGTATGTATGAAACCAGGTAGAGGATTGTGCTTATAACCTATCTGTGTATGGTAGATGTTTGAGGCCCCGGTATTTCCTGATGGGGAATCTGTGTGATGTCCCCAGCTGCTGCATATGCTGTCTGATGTGAATGATGAACGGGTCTTTATACAAAATAATAGCCCTTATTGGGTGGAATACAGAGAATGTTTTGACCCCCATGTGCCTTGATGACATACCCTTATGTATGAGGTGGGTCATGTAGAAGGCTTACCTTACAACAGAAGCAGCATTGTGTTTAATTGTCATGTTGCCAAAGACCTGTGCCCACAGATCCCTCATGACTGATTGCGTGCCTAGGATGATGTTAGTACTGTAATAATATGTGGGGACGTCACTCTCCCTAAATGGCCTGACACTGCATTTCCTGGTATGCAGCCTGAGGCCATGTGTCTGGCAACAGTCACATATCTGTGTGTGACCCTCCTAAGCAGATGTCCACATCACTAGGGAATTTGGTGACAGCACACAGCATGCAGTCATTTGCAGACATGGTCAGCCATAGGCCAGTGGCTGAACCTGCACCTCAGAAGTGTACATCACACATAACAGAGGCCCAAACACAGAACAACAAGTTACACCACTAGTTATAGGTCAACTGCTTGAGGTGCATTCCCCTATGTGGAATAGGTGGGTCATGTCAGCACGCTAGTGTGCTACCCCTGTGGTAAGATATGGTGTGACGCAAACTTGAGAACATATATCTATTATAGCCAGATGGGTTATACTGTCAAAGACTTGGTCCAGGTCAAGATAGATGGTTTGCACTGTCACCCCCCATCCATGGATTTGGTGACTGTGTCATAGAGGTCAACTAAGTGTAACAGACATAAACCCTTCCTTGACAAAATATAACTGTGCATGATTGAGTGTGTGCAGGTCGCCATTATCCTTGTTAATGAAGTTCACTATAAACTGTGCCTAGTTAGGCTGCTGGGTCCATCATGTGACTGAGTGGTGGATGCCCCACCTTAGTCTAAAGAGGTGACAGTGGTTGTCCGTCAAAGAGCTGGGACAAAGGCGGTGGTCAGGCCTCCTTTGAATACAGTGGCTTAAAGTGTTGCAAGGTTATGCTCGGGGTCATGTAGGATGCATCCTGTCATGTGATAGGTTCCCATGGCAGATGTATACTATGACTTTCACATGGCAGTGGTGAACTGTTCAGTATATATAAGAAATGGGGGAGGTACTGTAGGTATCCTGATGTACTGATGGGGATGACAGGGGGACAAGCATACACTGACTCTGTCAGGCATAAAGTATGCTATACCTACATCACTGGTATAGCTGGTGACCACAAGTGAGCAGATGCAGGTGCTTCCTGTGATGTTGCGACATATGTGCGGTAGAGGAGAAGATTGTCTGTAGTGGATGTTGACAATGTAGGCTCTGTGTTTGTTGTGCAGGTTTCCAGGACATATCCTATTCACATGTTCACACTAAGGAGACATTGCTCCAGAATGGGTACCTGCTCCTGCATTGTCTCAGACAGTGGTATGTCATCCCTGTTATAGACAGTATGTATTGCAGATGTCCACCAGAAAGGTATATGTATCCTTGCAGAGGATGTTGTAGTCTTGTCGGGTATACCTGACTCCATGCATCTATACAAATGCACATATATCACTTGTGTGTATGTGTGGATATTGGTGCCAGTCCCTACAGAGGGGTTGGGGGCTGTGAAGCTGTGTATACTGCCTCAGGAGGATGTACTCAAAGTTGGAGGTGTATGTATGTCTGATCGTAGCTAGATATGTATTGTGAGATATAGTGACTGCAAATGTGACAGCATGATGGCTGCTTTGCCACAGATGATGACACTATAGGGATGCTGTAGTGGTAAAATGTGCGGTGTAATATCAACTGCAAAACACCTTCATATGGGAGTAGCCTCTAGCTGCACAGAGGTGTTTGTAATTCCACCATTGATGGCTCACTGGCCATTTGTGTGCTGGCATGGGTACATCTTCCAATGTATGTTTGGGTCATTCCACAGACCCAGGATCAGGTTACAGACCCAAATCCTAATACAGTTTATGAGGTCCATATAGGCAGAATGGGCTTCCTGGTCATATGTGGTGGCCAGTAGCTTGCTATGATTTGAATAGGTGTGCTAGCAATGGTGAACTGCCCCTGCAGTGTCCCGCATGGAGGTGTGTATGTGTCTCATATATACTGAAACCCTATGTCCCATGGCATTACTGGCTACACTTTGGATTCTGAATGTATGATAGGATGGTTGACCAGGGAAGGCTGGGGTGCTCCCTGCAGCTTTGCACCATGTCTCTGTTACTGCACAGATGTCTGCATTTCCCAGGATTAAGAATGCTTGAAATGAGGGCAGAATCATGTGTACATTCATAGCGTTTATCAGTAAGGCCTTCAATGTGTGTTGCACTGACGGTTATGTGGTAGTGATAACTTCACCATTTTTACTAATGGAGTCACAATGGGGGTGGCGAGAACCTTTGCCAGACACATAAAGGCCAGTTAAGACAGCTGGAAGCCATCTCTTGCTGAGCATCGTGGTCTGTTGACTATATCATCCCAGACTCACAGGTACTGGAACCCCTTGGAATATCACAGGATAAAAAGCCACGTATAAAGGTCAATCATTTCCTGCTTGTATTGCTGCATCAGCCTGGGTGACATCAGAATTCTGCATAAGGCTAGGAACATACCTGCCTGGGACACATAATCAGTGTGCTCACTTATGTCTCACTGCATATAGTCCGGGAATATACATCTCATGTCAGGCACACCAACATGGACTGTGATAGACTCATGACAGTACCAGATGGTGAGAGATAGCAGTGCATATGCGATATGGTGTAGTCTGTCACCTGACACACACATAACTGTGACCATCCACATATACAGCCAGGTGAGAGGCACATCAGTGTGTCTCACAATAGAGTCTCCTATGTATAACATGTTTGACATGTGCTGATGCCTACATAGCTCTGGGACACAGGTGTGTGGCCATGTGTGGTATGTGCTGTGTATGGCTGTGGTGTTCACGTGTGGCTTTGCTGTGGAGGTCTCCTTTGTTTGTGGATGTGTATGTTGAGGACCACTGCATATGTGTGCATGTGTGTTGTGTAGGTGTGGGTGGTGTGTGAGGTGTTCTGATTGTGTTGACAACCTGTTTGGGGACAGATATGTGGCCTTGACAGGGAGAGAGCATGGACTGCAGGTTCCTACTGTCATTGCATCTCTCACACACTGTGTTCCTTGGTGGTGTTTATAGATGGTTATCCATCTGGGTACCTGCTACACTGTGCCAGGATGCTCATATCAACCACACTGGCAGGGGAAACTGTAGGATATTGTCCAGCCATATAGTTCAGAATCTGAGGGAGGAAGGCCAGGAAGACCTGAGTAGTGGGCCTACAGCCCAGGTGCTTACTACAACAGTAGGAGGCTGACACTGCAGCATATCATGTAGACAGGATATGAACAAGCAGTAATAGGTGCAACAGGTAAATGCATTTGAACACCTCATAGCACATGCAGCAAGTAGCATGAAACATAAGGATCAGGATGGCAATGCATGTTGTATTCCCACTATGATGCCGATAGCCACATACATGCTGTGCTGATAGATGGTGGGGTATGATGTGTGAGTTAGTGGTGGATAGTGCTGGAAAATGTGCAGGGTGTGCACATAATAGTGAGCAATATATGCAGTCTTGTGATGTGTTCCCCTCATTGTGTCTTTCAGGTGGGATGTATAGACGTCACAATCCACCATTCTCAGAAGCTGAGACAGCTGCCATAATTGATGCCCTGAGACTCCATCACCAGGTGCTGTTGTCGAGGACTCACCATAACCAGCAAGAATGGACTGCACTCTGGGCTGACCTTGTAGCAATGTTGAATGATGTAGGCCAGTGGGACAGAAGCTATGAACTGGTCCGACACCATGCCACAGATATTATACATCATGCAAGGCAAAGGGCCGCAGCTGTGGCCAGGAATCATACTGCCACTGGGGGGAGGGCCTGCTATGCAAACACCACTCTTGGCCACAGAGAAGTTACAGGCAAACCTGGGGGTCAGCCACCAGCTCACAAGAAACTATCACACCATATGTCATGGAGGTGGGTGGCACAGATTCCACAGCCAAGGAGCATCCAGGTAAGCCTCCAATGGTCATCATATTAATACTGTAACATTCATAGTGGCAGCCTCTGCATACCTGTACACATATGGCAAGTCAATCTGCATTTGTGGGTGGGGTTTTGTAATGCACACATGTGCACACAATTTGTGAATGTCAGCAATTTGGGTAGTATCACAGTTTGTAATGTACATGCTGATAAATGCACATATTATTCTGTACCAATGCCACATGAGTATCTGCTGACAATACTGCTCCCCCACAAATCCATAGGTGCTTCTGGTGTGGCTGGGGACCATCATCCCTGAAGCTGGTGAGTGTGTAACTGTCTTGTTATGGGTCATCTATACCCTAGTCATGTTAAGGGCTGCCAGTTTGCCATAGACACTACTGTTAAGCTTATCCATATTGCAATACATGCATGTTCCCTTGTGGTGGGGTTCACTGCAGTCCATTACATCGGTAATCATAGTAGCATATTTGCAAAAGCTTTAACATATTAGCACATATATTTTTGTAAAGGTGTAGCCAGTCTGCTATTCAGGGTACATTACTATTGTGGAAACAGGAGAATTGTGTTTTAGGTAAAGGTCCATCACATACTCTGACTTGTCATGTCTCTCACAGGTGTAAAGTATTAGCAAAATTTGTTGAGGGCCTGTCTTGAGTGTGCCTGTTGTGGTCTGATTGTGTGTTGTGCATGGCATCAGTCAGAAGGTGTGGTCTGTATAATGTCTGTGTTGCACATCACCTGTGTGTTTGCGTGTGTGTGTGTGTGTGTGCGTGTGTGTGCGCGTGTGTGCGTGTGTGTGTGTGTGTGTGTGTGTGTGTGTGTGTGTGTGTGTGTGTGTGTGTGTGTGGATCAGCAGACATTACAGTGCAGGAATTAATGTAGTCATGTTGACCTGCCCTCACAGGTGACCATGGGGTTTGGAGTGTGTCCCCCTCACAACGTGATGTCGGTGTCTCATCAGACTCTGATGATGATGGTGGCCATTGTGAGGCACAGGTGGGGTTGTTGTGGGCTGAATCTGTCCCATTGGTTGACATCCCACTTCCACACCCAATGTCACCACATACATTCAGTATGCCCACACATACCAGTGCCCAGCAGTCACAGATATTGTTCAGTCAGAGGGTGGTGGCATCAAACAGGAGAGTGTGGTGACTATGCATCTGTGACTGTAGACACTAGTCATAGCCAGAGAACTGGTGAGGTCCCACACAGGCAGATTGACAGGGGTGCTCAGAGGAGGACTGCAGCCCATCAAGCACCTGTCAGAGGTGTCACAACATATGTCACCCAACGCATGTTTTGGTCCCTCATGGAGGCACAGGCACATTCTGAACACAACACCAGATGTCTGCTCAGGGTCATGGATGCCACACTGCCTAGCATGCATGACTCCCTCCATGGCATTGGTGATGCCTTATGCCATTTCACTGATGTAGTGGATAGACGGTGGGGTGAGACATTGTCAGTCCTTAACCGTGCAATGTCTGGGCTTGAATACGTGGTGAGATTAGGGCATCAGACACGTGGACGTAGGTCAGCAACAACATTAGCTGAGAACCCACGTGGCTGTGCACAGTCACACTCCTGTAGTGGTAGTACCACCAGCACTACCAAAGGGAGGGTGCTGTCCACACCACAAAGTGGCAGGCCATGGGCATGTGGTCCTGAACAGTCCCGTGAGGGACACAGAACCAGCAGACACTGGTCACCATCAGCAAGTAGTACTGAATCTGACCCTGGGCATGGTGGTACCAGTGCCACTCCCGACAGAACCAGTTCCGGTGTTTGTGGCCAGAGACAGTGAACTGTATATTCTGCCATGTTCAGTCCACAGCTGTCCAATATATCCTTGTGTAGAGCTACCACATGGATTGACTGTGTGAATGCATACACTCATACATCACTGTCACATGCAGGTCACCATCAGACACACACAACTCCTCTCCATGACCCAGCTGACCAGCACCCCTCCAGACACACATACATACACAAACAATGTCAGCTGTGTGGCACAGCCTAGCCTTTAGCAACCTCCGCACCCTGTGCATGTGATGATACCTGTGCTACATCCCTGTTATCCATACCATCGATGCAGGGACATGTTAATATGTGTTTGATGCATAGGGTGAATATAGTACAGGTAATGGCAGTTTGTAGTGTGGTAGTGTTGTGTCCTGTAAGGTGCTGTCTGCTGGCAGTTTTCATGCATACACATCAAAGTGTATATTGCTTTATTGCTGTTAGTACTGCTGACTGACTGTTGTCTCACAGTCCTTATTCTGTCTCTGTTCCAGGTGTCTGTGTATCTAAGTCGAGGGGACCTACTGCCATTACAGAAGCTCAGGATGGCATAGTGGCAATGCAGAGGCATTTTCATTGCCAAGGTGCAGCTGTATATGTGCATCTTTACCTAGGTGCATATGTGTGGAACAGGTGTGAGGGACAATGGGGGCAGACAGCATAATCTTGCATGCAAAACCCTTGACACAGCATGCTACTCTTGATGCAGGTTAATAGGTCCATAGACGGTTACTAGAGTACTGGCCCTGGGTCCCTTACTAGCCTAGCCATTACTTTATCCCCAACAGAATCATCGATCTGCACCATACCTCTTAACTGTATCAAATTTCTCGTAGATACCTGTTTTGAGGGCAAAATAATGGGGTGCCACGAATTCCACATGGCCCCTTTAATTTCCAACTTTCCTGTTTTTTTTTTTTTTTTTTTTTGTAATTTTTTTTTCCTGACATCATCACCTGCAAGGCGTGCTCAATGATGTCAGCTTCTGCAGGCCGGTTTGTGGTCAGGCTGCGGCAATGTCTACAGGCAGCACATCTTTCTTCCCCAGCTCCTCCTCCAAATATATAAACAGAAACAGACTTACTACATGTGCGTGTGGAAACTCTTATTTGCTTAATGGCTGCAGACTTCCTCCACCAGGTAAAAAGTGTATTAAAAGTAAAACTTATATGTGTGAGCATGAGTCAGAGAAATGCTTATTTTACTTAATGGCTGCACTCCGCTGCAGGCTTCCTCCTCCTAATCTAACCTTATGTGCATCATGCAAGAGAATTAATGGATGCAGGCTTCCTCCTCCTAAACTCAGACATGCGAGAGAAACACTTATTTGCTTAATAGCTGCAGGCTTCATCATTCCTCCACCAGGTAAAAAAATGTATTAAAAGTAAAACTTCTATGTATTAGTCATAGAAACACTTATTTTACTTAACGGCTGCCCTCCGCTGTAGGCTTCCTCCTCCTAAATTTATATGTGCGTCGTGCAAGAGAATTAATGGCTGCAGGCTTCCTCCTTCTTCTAAACTTATATTTGCGTGTGAGTCTGCGAGAGAATTAATGGCTGCAAAAAGGCAGGAGAAACACTTTTACTTAACAGCAGGCAGGCATTTGCTGAATAAGTATTCTATGTATATAGAAAGTGGGCTTCCATAAAATAGAAAATGGATGCAGCATATAATAATTTGTCTGTATAAATGTTCTGATTTTAGGTATCTCAGTCATAATGCAAGATTAAAACAAGCAAATATATCAGTGATGAATGTTGAGTTACACTTGAAATGAACTGTAGCACAACTGGTTAAAGATGTTTGTTCAGTAGAGCAGGGAAGGATGAGGCAGGAGAAACAGAAATAAAGATGATAGTATTCCATCAAATTCCATGTGACTGTTTGAAGACTGTCCTGCTGGAGGGAATGGTGGATCCTTTGCTAAGAAAACTTGTCAACTATGTTTTAAAAACAGATTGAAAATTCAGTTACAAGGCTATGGTTGCTGATGAAATAAACTTGTAATTTTTATATTTTCCAATTACTTCTACTCCAGATTTTTACTGTATTCACTTTATGATTTTACTTGGCAAACTAAAATAGTAAAAGTTATGCAGAAGTTAATTTCATACAGCACTTGCCGTATATAATATTTTGAGATAGAGTTGGGCAATGACAACATCCAAGCTCATATGAAATAGGATGCAGTCAATGATCATTTATTTATCTGACACATTTCCAGTGTTCAGAGTATCTTACAAAACATTACAGCCCAGAATAAAACAATAAATAGCATATTATGCCAAGTAAAATGATTAGAAGAAGGAAGGTCTCCACCATTGCTTTAAGGCAAAGATACTAG
Organism: Protopterus annectens; assembly: GCF_019279795.1. NCBI lineage: Eukaryota > Metazoa > Chordata > Ceratodontiformes > Protopteridae > Protopterus > Protopterus annectens. Next base: position 1,591,961,805 of record NC_056744.1, read on the forward strand.
GAGAGACTGCTTATTATAGGCAGGCTAAATTTCAGAGCACACATCCTACAGACTCCTGTCAAAAACTGATTTTTGCAGTACAGAGAAGAGTACAGTATTTCGTTCTCTGTGTTCTGATTTCACATAGTATAGTCATACAGATAACATGTAAAAATACATTTGTGGCATGATAAATGGTAATGATATAACTGTTTGAAAATACAGTCTGATGAAAGTATGAGGCATATGGATGACCATCTGACCTAGAGCAGGGTCATTGATGAAGGGGCAGAGCATCCCTTTGACAGCTTTGTGACACATGGATGGTGCATATTGTGTTCTGGCACCATTCTAACCTGTCTGGCATTACTGCTTTAACAGGTGGAGGTTGTGATTTATACATGCTTATTAACAGCTGCAGCCCATACTTTTGAGAAATGGAAGAGATGCTTTGTGCTTTTATTTAATGGCAGGAGATGCTTTCTGCTTTTACTTAATGACAGTACTTTTGAGTTTTTACTTAAAAATTGTGTGTGTGTGTGTGTGTGTGTGTGTGTGTGTGTGTGTGTGTGTGTGTGTGTGTGTGTGTGTGTGTGTGTGTGTGTGTGTGTGTGTGCGTGTGTGCGTGTGTGTGTGTGAAATTTCCTGTCTTTCAGGAAATGCATGGTAACACAAAACATTTTATTCTAGCAACTTTTCTAAGATTATACAAGCAATGTTTAAATTATTTCCCTGGTTTTGGGCTTTAGTCCCCCCCTCAAATAAATTTTGTTTTTTTCCAGATTTCTTCTACTGCATAGTTCTTTGGGGGAAGAGAAGTTTAGTACTGCTTATGCCAAGTCTGTTTGTGTTGTTAGTAGCACAACAGGTAAAATACTTGCTTTTGATACAGAAGGCTCTCCCACAGTATGTAGATGGATTGCTGATACTGTATTGTGTTGTACTTTTAAAAGGGGTGGATGCTGCAGTCCTGAGATGTCCTCTTTGGCAGAGATACCAAGTAACTATGAACGTGCTATAATTATGATATTCATTCCCTATTGCAATATTACTAGCTTATCATTTTTTTTAATGTAACATAGGCAATTTATCCCTCAAGGGCAACAGGCACATTATTTGTAGATGAAACAATGAAATATTAAGTTGTTTGCTAGCAGCAGCCTCTTCATTGGTTATGGATCTCTTTAATGTGGAATTATTTAGATGACTTTTACTTCTGCAGAGATTGTGCATATTTACTGATACTGGTGGAATGTAAACGTTTGAGTAAACTTTTAAGATGGAAATGTTTTGAAATTGACATTTTGTTTCATGCATTTTGTTTTATTGCTTACTGGAAAAATGTTCAAAACAATAAATTTCAAATGTGCTCTAACAAGTGTGCTGTATTATACAAGTAATGTAATTTAATACAATCAGGAAGGTGTATCAAAGAACACATGTATGTTTCATGTGCAAGGGGCCTATGATTTGAAAACAGCCTAAAAGTAGTCGTAGTCTTTATCCACCGCTGGCCAGATGCATTTTCTTTGAATGTGGGTTTCAATGCTCTTTCAATGAATGTGAGTTTCAAGGTCAGAGAAATGTTAATGCTAAGTCTATTTTCATTGTGAGGCTGTATTGCTTTGTTTAGCTATAAAATGTAAAATAAAAGTTTTAAATGAAATCCAAATAAAAATTGTAGAAGTAAAGCAGTACACATATTACAGTGTTTGCGGTAAATGGGGCTGCGGGGGGGGGGGGCTGAATATGGAGGCCCCATTCAATCATGATTTGTGAGGGGAAAAGGGCGGCAAACTCAAAAACAGCCTTGGGTGGCACAAACTCAAGCTACGCCACTGATCAGTAGGAGTAGGTCATGGAGAATGACTTTTGGAGGTCCTAGCAAACTATAATATTCTTTTGTTAAGATTAGAATATTGCCTGCCATTAAATGCCCTACTTTTATCACAAAACCCACATACTGCAAGTCACCAAAAACAAAATCTTAAGGTTCATCATCTTCTCCCTTCCCAGTGAACATCATTGCTACACTACACATTAAAAAATGGTTGCCATTTACTACAGGGTCTGAGCTGGGGCCATATTTTGGTTGTCTGTTCTTCAGTTTGTGTTTGAAAGCAGGTATCCCACAATTCCAGCGGAGTGGGTGGGGTTACATAATTATGTATGCAAATTTTATGTTAATCAGTGCACAGATTTGTACCAATAATTCACGGGCCTTTGTCCAGATTTTTGATGTGTCCAGGTTGAGAGGTATGATCAGCACCTGTTGCCCCTGTCATTGATGGACACAGCTTGGACCCCTGGGACAGATTTTTGTTTTCCCATCCAGTCATCATGGATGCACTTGACGAGGGTCTGCATGGCACTCTGTTTGACATATATGGGAAGTGCATTCCTGAGACAGGGCAGCTTCTGGGAGATAAACTTGTCTATCCAGCAGTATTGTTTGCTGTTGCATATGTGATTCAGGCCTGTCATGCTGGTAATGCACAAAGAGTTAGACTCACATATATGGGGCAGCTTTTGAAGGGCTGAGCACAACATTGCCATCTAGGCATGCCGCAGCCCACCTGTGGACAACCTGTCCTATACCAAGTGGGGCACTACTGATTCCAGGCTGTCTTCATGGAACATGTATTGAAGGCCATGGATAACCTTTGTGGGTGTTAACATAGCCTTTCCAGTTGCTGCAGATGTCTGCATAGGTACATACCAGACAGGCCATGATGATAATTTATTGTTGTACTGACTGAGGACTATACAGAGGTAATGTCCAACTTTCGTCTGGATGCAGTCCCTTTACCTGTGTGGTAAACCACATCCAAGGCTTTAATGACCACTGCCACTGTTTGATGGTTGAATGCAACAGTGTTATCAACCTGAGTACCCAGGTCTGTTAAAGCAGGTTGTGTGTTTATGGGGTTGCCGTTGATGTGGGAAATAGTGGGGCCATGGTATGATGGTACTCTGTATTCAGCTTGAGGCCAGGACCTTGGCACCATTTCATACCCACTGTATGACCCCATTGCAGTTTGTTAACATCAGTCTATGGGTCAATGACAGCCAGCACACTACTTACTGTCACCGCAGCCTTATGTAATACCTACATATGTGGGTGGTGGCAATCATTCATGCCTAGCTACATGTGGGTCATTGGGGGCAGCAGCTACTCACAGGGCCTTCACTGCACACACCTAGGCAACACAGAGTAGGGTTGCCACCTTATCATATGTGCAATGTGGGACACCTCTTGTAGTATCATGAGAGTTGGTAGGACATACCATACCCATGACAAGTGCAACGGACAGGACCTCTCTTGGTTTGCCAATATGACTGCTTCTTTGCGTCATATTACCATAGCTTATGCTATTTCTCATAACATTAAGGTGCTTCTGATGTTAAGTAACTCCTTCATGCAACTAGCAGAGAACTTTAGGAAATGTTTGTTGGCCTACACTCTGGGGACCTCTGTATTGTTTGAGTCATTGTCACAGCTCACACCTGGACAAACATGGACTGCAACTTGTAGGGTGGGACAGGTGGTGGCCATAGCTCTCACCTCTACAGATGTCTGCAGAATGTCCTGATGTTTGCCACATATTTTTGTTCCGTTTGTCATAACATTGTTGTTCTCTGACAAATAAGTGTCAAATCATTAAAGACTGATGTTAGACAATAATGACAGATATTTTCATGTCAGCTTCATACCCTTCAGAAAATGCATGCAAATGCCCAACCTGTTATGCTATCTACTTTCTATGTTTGTCAGAGTAATATTTAAAGATTGAGCCTAATATTTGGCCTATGTCCCACTTTTCTGCATGACTTTATCTGGGTGTCTTTTTCTAAGGGGTTGAGAGGTATGGTGGTATGGTGGTGGCCCTAACACAGTCACACTGCTGAAAGGGGATATACATGCATACACACACACACACACACTCATGAACTGCCCTTGTTGAAAGTAGAACCCCTATAAGTTTCACATAAGATAGTGCTGTATACATATCAAATACACCATGGAGCTTATATAGTTTTGCAGTGTCTGCCACTACTATTCAGGTGGATGACATCTGCAGGTGCAGTAAGGATTGCCACTGGGGGTTAACGGGCCCTTAAAATGGTATAACCATCTCACCCACACACACACACGCTCTGCTGCAGGGGGATATGCTTTCAAACCCGCATACACACAGGGTTGCCAGTCTGATGGGGGTGGGGAGAGAACTCCTACCTATTTATTTATGTACATTATAGACCGCCATACATATTGCATGCACCATAGTGCTATTGTGTTTGAAAATGTCTAACTCTGCTTCTAAGGTGGATGACATCTGTAGGCCCCAAATAGGTTGGCAATGGGGGAGTTAACAGGGTGGAACAGGTAGACAAAATGGTATAACCATTGTACACACACAGGCAAGACAGACATGCTGCTACAGGGGATATGAATACACAGACACATACACTCACACAGTTGCCAGTATTGAGATTGGAACCCCTACCTATCTAGTTGTATGCACTATAGTGTTATGTACTTATCACATGCATCATGGAGCTTATATGCCTGGGGCATACTGTACCTCTCCACCTTTTGGAGCAATAAATCTGGACAAAGCCTTCAATAATGGGGGGATAAAGACCCACAAATATGGGCACTTTAAATACTACTCTTACAAACTTGGAGAACTGATAGAGTAACAGGTTTTGCATTAGCATGAATTTTGTGAAGGGTATGAAGTCTGAAACTTAAATGTCTGTCATTATTTTCTGACTTCATCTCTCAATGATTTGCCAATAAACCACAATTGTATGAGAAACAGACCAAATATATGAGGCACAAATCTGGACATTCTGCAAAAATCTGTACAGTTAAGAGTTATGGCATGGAGAGTGTCAAACTGTACATCTAAGGTGAATGATATCAACTGGCCCTGTAAAGTAATTCAATGGGGGGGGTCAACAGGCCTCAAAATGGTATAACCAACACACACAGGACAGCCACAAAGGATATGCTACAAGCACACACACACACACACACACAATATCACAGTTTGCATTATTGAGGTCAACCCCTACCTATCTAGTTGTATGGACTATAGTGCTACATACTTATCACATGCACCACAGAGCTTATATACTTGGAGAGTGTCCAGTGGTGCATCTAAGGTGGATGACATCAACAGGCCCTGTAAAGTAATGCAATGGGGGTCAACAGGGTGGAACAGACCTCAAAATGGTACAACTGACACACACACACACACACACACACACACACACACACACACACACACACACACACACACACACACACACAGAGTTGGCTGTGGATTTGAACTCCTACCTATCTAGTTGCATGTACTATAGTGCTACGTAATTATCGCATGCACCACCAAGCTTATATGACTGGAGAGTGTCCAACTGTGCATCTAATGTGAACAACATCAACAGGCCCTGTAAAGTAGTGCAATGGGGATTAACAGGGGGGAACAGGCCTAAAAATGCATTGGCATTGCATGCACATAGGCAGGAAATACACACAGCTGCAAGAGAATATACTTACACACACACACACTCACTCAGTGGATAGACCATTCACTGGGATTAGAACCACTACCTATCTAACTATCTACTCTATAGTGCTATGTATGTATCACTTGTGCCACAGACTTATGTTGCTAGGGAGTGTTAAATGTGCATATAAAGTGGAAGGCAGCAGGCCCTGTAAAGTAGGTCAATGGGGGGGGGGGTTAACTGGGTGGAACAGGCCCCAAAATGTATTTGCATTGCACACACATAGGTAGGAAATACACACAGCTTCAAGGGGATATACTTATACACACACACACACACACACACACACACACACACACACACACACAGACACACACACACACACACACACACACACACACACACACACACACACACACACACACACACACACACACACACACACACACACACTCACTGAGTTGCCATTGTTGGAATTAGAACCGCTACCTACCTAACTGTCTACACTAAAGCACTATGTAGTTATCACATGCACAATGGGACTTACGCATGTGGAGAGTGTCTGCCACTGCTGTTGGGGTGGATGACATCAGAAGCTGCTGACAGGGAAACCACTGTTGTGGAGGACACTAGTTACAGGGCCAAAAAATGGGTGGCCATTACACAGACATGGACCTGTTGGGTGTGTGTATTCTGCTGTATGTGTAATAGATACAGAAACACACAAATACACACACACACACACACACACACACACACACACACACACACACACACACACACACACACACACACACACACACACACAGGCAAAGTGGCAGATGTGAGATTACAACTTCTACCTACCTACTATTACACAATGGAGTTCACCATAGTATTTGCACGTGCCACTGGTTATGATTAGTGTATGTGTGGCTGGGGCACTACATCACTCTATGCCTTTCAGGGTCTCTCTCTTTCCCCTGTCTCTGCCTGTCTATAAATGATCTATTTGTATATTTTACCTAGATATATATATATATATAAAATGTATGTATATATATATATATATATATATATATATATATCACACTCAACAGATCCAGATAAATCTTATCACACTCAACAGATCCAGATAAATCTTATATGTACCATATACGGATAGAAGGGGATAATCATCTCTGATGGGGGTGGAGAGAAACAGTTAAGGTGTATGTAGTTGTCCGCATGCACTGGGATATATGGACATCCCAATTCTATAGTCAGATGTGGGTTCAGAGATGGGCTGAAATTAGCTAAGTGTAGGAGCATGACCAGTATGACCATCAATGGTAAGACTGGGACTCCAGGCCTGACCTACCTGTACTCCAGTCCAGGATTTTGTGTGCTATAGCTGATTGGCTGATAAGCCTATGTAAACAGTCCAGCACCTCACTGATATACCAGCTGAGAGATCTCCTGTCTGTGTGCTATCCTTATTAACTGAGTCATATCTAGGGTGGTTACAAAGTGCATTGGATTGAGCAGAGTTTTGCATAATATGTGAGGTACATTTTACACAGCACTGTGATTTCCTGGTATGTCAATGGCAGATCAGTATAGATTAATGTGAGGAACCGCTGACAGACATTTGTCTACAGACACTATGCACTGCAGGGAACCCATGCTACTGTACAAATTGTTCTAGTCTGCACATTCTATGTTTATCTGGCCAGTGGTTCCTCCTTCCCTTTATATGTGGGCATTTGTCCTGCTTTGCTCCATTCGCAGGCTTTGTCCACAGTTGCTGCTCTTATGTAGTTGTAGTTATGGTGTGAGTGGGATAGAAGTCGTAACATCACACACAGGGACACATACTTCAGACCTCTGACTATACCTGTTTAGCACGTTGGCCAGCATTGTGCCCCATACATCTGCTGTGGTCCTCAGACAGTTTTTGTTGCACTGTTATTACAAGGCTACGTGTTGGCCATACCTCTCAACTCTTACAGCCAGACATCTGGACAGGGCCACATATAACAGTCAGACACAGGCCCAGACATGGGACAGGATCTTAATATTGCTCTTCCAAACATAGACAGTTGGTAGACTGGTTTTGTATTAGCTTGCATTTTCTTATGGGTATGAAGTCTGTATCTCAACTGTCTGTCATTGATGTTTTCACATCAACCTTTATCAGTTTGCCAATAGTTTGCCAGACAAATACAATCTTATGAAAAACAGAACAGATATATGAGGCATATGTGTGGGCGTTCTGTGAAACCCTGCCATCCGTGGGGTATGGATGGTGCCCACTGACTTGTTGTCAGTACTGACACATTACACAGCAGCCTTTATATCCTGGTGCTATACTGAGGTGTCACAAACTGCTGTTCTACTATGCACAGACTAGGTTACTCAGAGCTGTATACTGTCCATATTTGTGGCCCCCTGTCCCTCCATCGTCCAGCATTCCTGCAGTAACAAATACTGACATGTGGACAGTCTGTAGAACTCCTACTGTAGGTGTAACTGGCATGCAAAATAGTAGGCATGGCCAGTCTCAAACCATGGACCCTGTCAACCACAGTAATGTACTTAGCCTACTAAGCCATGACAGCCTCCAGTCAGTGCTGTCTACTTCCTGGCACTATTAACCACACACATACATAGCACATTGATCCCTGAACATTGTGGAAATGGAACATGTTAGCAAGTTAATTTGGACAGCCCTGGGAATGTGTGGTCTGCTGCTATTACCTTACAAACATAAATGCTACTGCAGTTGTATGGGAACACGGGTGTGTCAAGAGTAGAGGACCATACCTCACAACTGCACAGATTTTCACAGAATGTCCAGATGTCTACCTCATATTTTGGGTCCATGTTTCAAACATTTATGGTTGTCTGGAAAATTACTGGCAAATCATTAAAGATGGAAGTTAGAAACCAATGACAGACATTTGAGTTTCAGACGTCTTACCCTTCAGAGAATTCATGCTAGTGCAAAACCTGTTATTCAATCAACTTTCTAAGTTTGTAAGAGCAATATTTAAAAAATGTCCCTGTTTTGGACCTTTGCTCCACATTTATTTATGGCTTTGTACAGAGTTCTTGCTCTAAGAGATTGAGAGGCATGTATGGGATTCCAACACTGACATCCATGCATCTGTCCTATGACCCTGCTGTTTGTAAGTCCCTCACATAGTGCAGTGGGTTTTGCTGTCTTGTGGCCTACTGCATATTCTGGGGCAGCCAGTATTTGGCAGAGAGTTCCTGTTGTCCCACATAGCTATCAGTTGTCTGCTGCTATCCCAGTAGCCCACTCCATTCCCTTGCATACATGCAGCAATACCATACATATGCTACCACAGTCTACTACCCCATTTCTTTGTTGTTAAGAAGAATGACTTACCTTGTGCCTGCAACAGATGAGAGGACAGTGCTTCAGGGCTGACTCTGTCAGATGCATGTAGTACATAGCCTAATCATGGTAAGGTACAGGCAGTGTGGTGTGGCTGGCATCATTTTTACTGTGTATGTGAGTCAGAGTGAGGTATCAGTCCCTGGGTCCCTAGGTTGTCAGTGTATGTGCTATGCATTGCCTCTTTGCCAAGGCCAGGCTATACTGTGCATGCGTATGTCTGCCTACAGGGACAGGCTCAGGGGGTTCTTCCTCTGAGTCCCCCTGTGCCTGTGGTGACCTTGGCAATGGTGGGGGGGCTGTGTGTCCCTTGCCTGTGATGTTCCTGCCACAGCTGTTTCTGCAGAATCATATTGTGTAGCATGGCACATACTATGAAGATGTGTGCACATGTGGCTGGAGAGTACTGCAGGCCTCCACCAGATATGTCAAGACAGCGGAACCGTGACTTGAGCAGCCAAAACACATGTTCTATGATGTTCCTAGTTTGTGTGTGTGCCTCATTATGGCATTCTCAGCTGGTGTGTGTGCATTTCTGATGGGTATCATCGTTCACGGTTCCAGTGCATAGCCAGCATTCCCGAGTAGATGGCCATATGGGATGTCCCCCCTCCCCGGCAAATGTCTGGTACAGCTGTGATGCATGCCAGATGTGGGAGTCATAATAACTGCCAGGGCTACCAGCACACACATTCATGATAATGCCCTGGGCATTGCACATGACCCGGAAATTGATGGAGTGATACCCCTTGCAGTTGACGTAGACTGTACCCTCCTCACCGCGTGGTGCTTTTATGTGCACATGAGTGCAGTCTATGGCACCCAGTACCTCAGGGTAGTGTACTACATGGTGGAAGGGACACATATTGCTGGTCCTCTCCTCAGGGGTGTGGGGTAAATAAATGTGCACACTGGCATGTGTTAGCATGTCATCCAGGAACTGGTGGAGTACCCTGGATGCGGATGCCTGTGAGACCCCCATCATGTCCCCAGTAGGTCTTTGGAAAGTACCTGTAGCTAGTATTCTTAAGGCTACACATACCTTGGTATCCACTGGGATGGGTTCCCCTCTGTTGGCTCTGGGTCTGAGGTGAGGGCGGCAGAGCTCGGTGAGTTCCTGTAGTACATCCCTGTCAACCCTGTAGCGCTCTACTATTTCCAGCTCATGTAGCCCCTGAAAGGTTACCCTGGGCCTGAACACTCTTCTTCTCCTCAGTCTGGGCCTATTGTCAGCATCATCATCATCATCATCATCACTGACCTCAGCCTGTAGCGCATACAGATGTAGCAAAGCAGCAGCCCCTATCATTTTGTCAGTTACAATTCCCATATTTGTACTACAATGGTGCAGAGTTTGTGGGAAAAATCAGATTGAATAGTGTATGCATACTTTATACTGGTGTGCTGCAGATGCAGCCTGTGTGATTGGCTGACTATGATACATTCCACCTGCCAGCTATATTATTGAGGGGTTTGAATTGGCCAGTGTCAGTGGAACAGGGCTTATCAGTCATTTATACTTGATTGGTTTTCCCAAGCTATTTACTTTTTTTTTCAATTTCCTCCACTGCTAAGCTCTGCAGCACACAGTACAAACCCATGGTGCTAGTGTAAACATTGCTCAGCAGTTTGGACACTCCCCTGTACATAGGCACACTTAGCTTTTCTTTCACCAGCTGAAACACGCGCTGCAGGGCTAAGCAGAGCTTAGCAACCTCAAGCACACCCCCCTGCTTAGCTGTACAGCTGTGCAGCTGTGCTTAGCTGAGAGCAAACAGGTGCAACTAAGCTCCAATCCACTTAAATATGGTGTGACACACCCCCTTTTCATGTTAGCTATCTGTTCTGCCTACACCAACACAGTTCTAGCCCTACCACGGTTAGTACCTATGGACACAATGGCCCTTTTTGCTATTCAATAAGCCTGGCTCATTTACATACACATAATTGAGTATACCATGTATACTGCACTACACCAGGGCCTATCTCCTTAGCTACCACTATAACCTGCCATTGTATGACTCTGGATGCTGGACACTATAATGCAATACCTTTGTATAGCTTTAAATTTCATATTTTATACTTTATAATATATATATATATATATATATATATATATATATATATATATATATATATACATTTTTTTTTTGCAAAGTGGCATGTTTGTGCACCACTGCTCACTGCTTAAATGTGGCATATGTATTTAAAAAAAAGTTAAATTTTTCATATATTGCTTTACTTTTTTTGGTCATTTGCATGCCTACTGTGCAATATATACCATTTTATTTGGGCTTTTACAGCCCCTGTTTAAATTTTATACTCTGGTAAATGGTTAGTAATCGCGTATATTTTTTATGTTGACACGACACCTACATGGGTGCTTTTCTGCTTGCTGAATCATAAAGTTACCTCATTTGCATGGTTTTCACCAGCATATGAGGTGATTTGCATTCTACGGACACCTCCATGTCCACATGGTGTAGGCACGCTCGTGCATGCCCCCAGCCCTGTTTCCTGGTTCACTCAGTGGCCATATTCCATGTTTGGGCTGCAGCACTATTCCTACATGGAGAATCACTCCATGTAGGTTTGATTGAATTACCCCCATAGTGTTTTTGTACCACCTTCGGTATACTTTCTTTTGTCGTCTGCAGTTGAGAGGTATGTTTACAAGAGTTGTGGAAAGATCATTTGAGTTAGAGAATTTTTTATAATGACTGGAGGGAGCGGCATGGAGAATTAAAAGGAAATACTATGTGAGGAAGAGACGGAATAAGTGGAGATGTGCAGTACTGAAGAGAAGAGAGGAGGAAGGTTAAACACTGCTGCAACAGAGTTATATGACAGTTTGAAAATACATGATGGTGTGAGAGTGAAGGGAAGCATTTTTTCAAGGGACTATTCAATGTACTGTATAAATGGGTGTCTTCAAAGAATCGGTGTGATAAAGGGAAGAAGGAAGAGCTGTCTCCATTTCTTATTCTTACAGTCAAGATGAACAGTGAAAAGGGATTTCCTGCTGAGTTTAAGGGATGAGGGAAGACTTTAGATATTTAATTAAAAGTAGAGGTACAAGTCTTGAAGAAATATTTAGCTAAATGGTTGGTAATATGCATTAGTATATCAGACAGCATAGCCAAAAGGAGTTGGGCAGGTTGAAAGGGATGAACTGAATAGGATCTTTAGCCTAAGGGGGTAAGAGTCATCCATCTCAAACTGTGGATACTGAAAATAGGTACAAAGACTCTTGAAAAGTAGGTACATGCAGCTTAAACTTTGGGCACCTAGTTAACATCAAATATGAATTCAAGGTAGCACAAAACTCTTTGCACTAACAGCAGGATTTCAGAATACTACTCAAAAACACAAGCGAGAAAAACAGTGTAAAATATAAAAATATCAAATATATGATGTAAATATACAGACTTTAATGAATATACAGACTTTAATGAATGATTTTGCAAAAATCTACCTCAAAGAGTCATTTATTTTTGCTTTTGAAAAACAAGAAGTGCAATGTGTCTTCATTGATTAAATTATTGCTACAACAGTATGGAAATCATGTGGTCTGGTTTCCTGTTTCTGAAACAGGGGTGTTTGCTATGAATGTAGTAGAAAGACTCAGAAAATCATCTGACAAGGAAAATTAGAGCCGAAAATAGGAATGTAATTCTAAAATCATGTACACCATGTGAAGAGTTAAAGCAAATATGAACACAGGTAAGTACCTCCAAAACAGGTACAGTTGATAGGTCTAGTAAGGGTAATTAAAGAAGATAGGGTAGAGAATTTTCCAGGGAATAACAATTAATAAGGGTTTAAAAACTGGCAAATAAAGTGATTGATGGATTTCTGAAAGTGTATCTTGTAGATGGTCACTGTCACAGAATGTTTTGTGGTAGTGCAATACAGCTTATCAGCAAGAATAAACAAATTAGAGAAAATATCTTATTTTATTTTTTATCATTTGTTAATCAGGTTAGTCCATTTAGACAAAAAGCCTCTTTTCAGGGGAGACTTGAGGTTGTAGTAATACTACTAGGGGAAATTTGGCCAGAACATTGAAGAAGTTCCCCTGTTCTTTTTAATAGGTGCTATGGGATCTTTTACATACACCTGAGCTACCACAAATTCAGGCAGATGAGGCCTCAGTTTAATGTCTCATCCAAAGAATGATGCACTCAGGAGTTGCTTGGAAAAAATCATTTTATTTTAAGTGACTGAAAGTAGAGCACAGGCATTTTAAATAGCATGGATGAAAGTGAGATAGAGCATGATTCATCAATTTTTTATATTTGTTTTTTAATTTGTGGCAATTAAGTCAAGCAGGAGGGGGAGAGACTAGAAATGTATTTCAGTTTAGATAGAGAAAGTATGGTGAAATAAAACATTTTGATGCACAAACAGAAGAAAAGTTAAAGAGTTTAAGGAGATAAGGAGAAGGAAGCCGGATTGAAGCAACAAGTCAAAGGAGACAAGATTATGGAGGAATGCTTTTTCAAAACAGAATTGGAAGTCTTAGGAGAAGTGAGCTGGAAAAGAATCTACTATTCATTCAAATTACTCAATGAAAAGAACTGGCACATATCAAATTTCTAATGAAATAGCCAGATGTATTATAAAATATGGATGAAATGCTTTGTCTGTTTGCAGGATTGTGCTTGTGTGACAAAGCCCCACTGCCCACCTTAATGTGTACTAATCCTAAACCTTACCCTACACATTACATTACTAAAAATTCTTTTCCCTAACAGTTCCATCACCAAGACAACACGATGTAGGTTTTATAGTTGTGAGGTAGAGTTTTACAAAATCATTCATTAATATGATATAGGGGTATTTTAGCTGGATTGAGTTTTTCAAAATGTTGTGATTCGATATTTTGAACATTCAGTGGTTTGTGGTTTCAATGAAATAAAGTGCTGTTTTTGTTTTTCAAAATGAGCATTCAGTCAAATGAACCATAATCATACATCTAATAATTAGCCTGACAGAAACAACATCACTTGAACTACCTCCAGATAAATCAGTGTAGGCCCTGAATTGCTCTGTATAAATTATTTTTGAATATTACTATACCATTTTCCTTTCTCTTCCCTCTGTTGGTTTTACTGTTGGTAGCCCTACATAGACTTCTGCAGACAAAGGTCAACCACATCTCCAGTTCATGCAATCTGTTATTTTATATTCATACAGTAAAATCTGCAGTAAATAATGTTTAGTACCAGTATGAGGCCTGAATGATCTATTTATTTCTTGTTTACATATCATGATGGGCCAGCAGGCCATATACTCCAAAAATGTGCATATGTGGTAGGACTAGTTAAATTGCAATTGCATTTGTTTCACAATGATAGTTACCATTTTACTTGTGCCAGAGACATTTTTTTCCTGTCCATTTGCCTACTTGTTTGTCCCTTCTGAGTACTAGGTAACTATGGACAAGCAATTTGTACCTGTTATTCTTCAAATTCTGTGCTTTTATTCTGACTGGCAATACAGAATAGCATGTTAAGGCTGGGTCTGACCCCTGATGATTCCAGATGAATGCTATATGTCTTTGATCCTAACCCAACCAAAACTTTCTGTCAACCTTAACAACAGACTGCGGTGGTGGTGCTGCGATAGCGTTGTCGCCTCACAGTAAGACGTTGTCCTGTTCGATTCTCAGCTAAAGCATCTTCTGTGTGGAGACATGCGTGAATGGGCGTACCTTCGTTGAAGGTTGTGCATCAGAGCTGGCAACTTGGTACGTAAAAATCTACTGCCAATCATTAGCGGACCGGAGTTCCACTGTGGTGAACCCTAACTGGGAAAAGCCGAAAGATACAACAACCCCATCGTCTACCAATGGCAGCTAGCCTGACACATCTTGTTACTATCATGTTTCTTAAGATAAAAAATATGTTTGGACAGAACGTCTGCATATCCTCTGATGGTGCTTATGTAGTTTATTTACCTTCCTGAACCTTTTGTAGTACTCAGAGCTGTATACTTTCATGTATACACACAACACTGCATTGCTCAACTAAAAAAGCTCCTTTTTTAATCCTCATCTTAAAATTGCTTTCTTGGTCTATACCACACTTGTATAATTTCAGATTCGAGAGGCATTAAAGAAAATCCCTTTATTCTTTTTATACCAATAAGGCTGCATTAGACCCAGTCTCACTCTCAAACATAAGACACTTTAAAGAGATAAAACACCCAGTATGTGTTATATTTTACTATAGTTTTCATTTATTTATTTTTGTAGACTGGGCTTGTCTCACTAGGTTTATTCTGTTTTCAGGAGAGAGTGGAGTACTTTGGCCTGGACACAAGGGAAATTTACATTCTTCTTATTACAAAAAAAAAAAAAACAGTTTCACAGAGTTATTATGTTAGTTGCCATTACTGTTATTTAAAATTTTTAAAGTAGTTTTATAGTTTGACTAGTATTGCCTTTTACATTAATATGCAATTATTTATTTATGCTGGTCTACCTCTAAACTGCTAGCAGGCAAAGACCACTTGACTGATATAATCTCTCAAGTTTCCTATTTCCCAGTAATGATGTTGTTAATCCTATTTAATAGTACCTTACTTTGTCCTGCAGCATAACAGAATGCTTAATATCTGTGCCATGCATTCTTGCAATCCAGGGTTTAAGCATCTGCAAACATATATGTGCAAAAATACTTTATAACATTATGCAGCTCCCACAGACCATCCTCTGTCTTCTTTGTGTGTCCACATGTTCTAATCTAAAAATACATTTGGCCACTATTTATAGTTGGCTATGACATATGCAAGAGGAGTGCATGCAGTCTTCACAAGATTGCTCCAATTCATAGACCCCCCACGCACTGCCAAGAACCACCAGTGTGCTCTCCATTCAGCAAGGTTTGAGTATCACATGGATGGGGTCTATGTAAATTGCATCCCAGCATGCTACCCTTTAGAGGACTTGAGTAGTATCAGATTCATAGATGTCCAACCTACCCAACTGCTGGGCAGGGCAGGTATCTAAAGGAGGAAATATGCACCACCATCTTGCAGCACGTCTATGTCTTTCAGTGGTAGGAATCAGGGTTAGGTGAATCAGAGCTACTTCATCTGCATGTGAATAACTAGCTGTGTTTAAGTCATGCAATGTTTGAAATGGTATGTATCACTGCATGTTTGTGTAAGCCTGTGTGTCACTGTGTGTGTGTGTGTGTGTGTGTGTGTGTGTGTGTGTGTGTGTGTGTGTGTGTGTGTGTGTGTGTGTGTGTGTGTGTTTGTGAGTGTGAGTGTGTGTGCTTGTGAATTCTGCATGCATGTGGGTGCATGTGTGTATGCAAGCATGTGTCCTCATGTGTGTGCTTGTTTGCATATGTGTGCATGTATGTGGATGTGTGTGTGTGTGTGTGTGTGTGTGTTTGTGCGCGCGCGCATGTGTGTGTGTGTGTGCTTGTGTGCTCAATTGTGCATGTATGTGAATATATGTGTGTGTGTGTGTGTGTGTGTGTGTGTGTGTGTGTGTGTGTGTGTGTGTGTGTGTGTGTGTGTGTGTGAGTGTGTTCTTAGACTAGGGATTTATCCCCACATTGGGGTCTCATAGTGCCTGCACAGGTGGTGGGTACTCTGCTACACAGGTATTCCAGCTTTACAGTGGAGCTATTCATAGTTATCCAAATTCCCAGATAATAAGATGTCAACCTTTTGAGAATGTGGACAACTATGAAATGCTACTGCAGCACCATTTACTATGAATATCATCCCTTGCCTTCTGAAAGATACTGCCAGGGTGAACTTTGTTAATTGCTCTAAATATTTTAATCTTTTACTCATAATTTGCTTCAGGACAGTCATCTGTGCAATAAATCCTTACTGTTATGTTACTCTTAAAACATCATATGTCCATATGTGGCACTAAATGATTAGTCGTTTAGTCTTAAGGTAGCTGTCATGCCTGAAATTGTATACTATCTTTAGTTCAGTCAGAACCCCCCCCAAGCGTTTCATTCTCCTATAACAAAGAAAGGAGGAAAATACACTAAAACCAACTGCCCATTTTTACTTATAGTGAAGCTGTCAGTTGTCAAAAATTGTTAACTTAAAGAAGAACTTAATTAGAAAAGAAACCTCCCCCCTCTCACAGCATCACCCAGAGCTGGTTCAGCTCTTTTTACTCCAGTCTGAAGTAAGAAGTTTAATTCCCCTTCCTCTACATTTCAGACTGTAGAAAGAATTAAGTATGATATGCAGTCTTTCAGCAAACAGCAGGAATCCTGGTTCCTAAAAGCCAGTCCCCCCATCTGCTGCACACTGAGCTGTTAAGCTCCTGATCGTGACCTCATTCTACTAGATCTGAGCTGACTGTAGCTGCAAATTAAGTAATATGACACACTATCTTCCTTCAAACAAAACCTGGATAATTGAATGGGTATTCATAATTTCACCCCAGGCTTGACCAGCTTAGCCCTCCTTGAGAGATTGGGTAAAGTGTAATGGTCGGTGCTGACAAAGCAAAACGACTCAATTGCGTTGAATTTCCCATGATCCTATTAGGATTACTATTCTGAAAGAATAGTGTTTATTTTTTCAGAGAAGCCTTGACCAGCAGCAGCAGCAGACAGAAAGCAATCTTTGATCTCTTGAAGCTTGCATGTTTTTGAAGCAGCACTGAACAGCAAATCTCACTGAACACTTCCGGCCTACTGTTCAGTGACTCTCCATACAAATTAGAGAAAACTGACATATCACAGCTTAGTGCTGCACTAATTGGAGAAGGGCACTAACTATTTTAAATACATGATTTGCATTGACTGACTTTTCAGGAAATGCATGTGGACTACAGACTGAATATTAGCAATCAGACATGCAGAAAGTCTGAGAACTGACAGCAGTAATGTCACTATTTGCAAAATTACAATGTGCCTCTAAAATAGGAAACTGCAGATACATCTTTTATTTTTCAGAGATATTCCTTTGTTATTCTCGGCTAGTACCTGACTAGGCTACTATTAGTTTTGACCAAAGGTTATTTAATAATCACTGTCAAAGTTCCATCATGCAAAATAAAAGGTAGTGAGGTTTTGTAATAATGTGACCCTGCCAAAATGCAGCAACACTCATCAAAGTAAAGGCAGGACAAATGCAAGGCAAATAAAGAAGAGTTTTTTTTTTCTGCTCCACCTCCTCTATCTTTGCCTGACTTTGAAGCTTTAATAAAAAAAAAAAATCACCATCACCTGGCTCCCTCACTAAGCAGTGTAGCTTAGAGACAGGGCTGTATTTTCCAACTGACTGCATACCTATCTGCAGTGATATACAAAAACTTGCTGGCATTGCTGTATTTTAAAAAAGGTTCATGTTTGTGTAAACTGCATATGCCTGATGACAACTGTGGCCTGCACATTCTTTCAGACTTCCTTAGATAGGCCTGAATATCCCTCACCTCAGCCACTGTAAAACAAAATGGTGACTATTCAGAACAATGTGGCCCTGTCAACATAAGGCAAAGAAAATACCAGGCAATTGGCAGAAATACAAAAAAGGACAAAGGTTGTATACCGTTCTTATTGTAAAATGTTGATACACTCTCTTATCCTCTGCCTCCAACAGGCAGAACAGATCAGGATGGCAGCTCCTCAGGTCATTCGTGTCATGTTTGCACTGCTTACCACTGGGTGACCTAGTGTCATGACAAAATGGTGTCAGGCATCAGCTAGGAGTATTCATAATGGCCCATTAGGTGCTCCTGACAGTACCTGGGCACATCAGCAGATTCAACAACGTCTTACTTTCCTGGCTGTACCACAGAAGAGTTCTGCTGATACCAGCACCAGAAGAGGTTATATCCAATACAAATGTCTTCACGAGAAGCAACAAAGCAGGCCTGTGCACATGGTTACATGTTATGGACATCACATGAAATGCACTGCCAGGTATCAACAGGGTACTAGTAAAAGTATCACTAACACAGTGTCACAGAACTATGGGCCTTGCAGTCTAACTACACAAGTATAGTGTGCACATGTCTCATTCTCCTAGAGATGAGTAAGGATCGACATGGGTGTGATAGCACAATGTTTGTGGCAGTGATTCAAGGCAATCATACTAATTCACCTCATTAGCATAAACATTGCACTATGAAGCTTATTACTCTACAGTGGGAGACCTCATTAAGAAGAGCAAGTCAGGAACTGGAATTCAGTGGAGCAGACCTTGCACTGTGATATAGGATAGTGAAAACGTTAAGACATCTAGTAATATACCTGCACACTGAACTGTGCACCTATGGTGCGTGGCAGCAACAGAAGTAGTTAGGAAGAGGAGACACAACAACACAGCAAAAGAGCTTCATATATTGCAGTCCAGTTTGGAGCCATAGCTAGTTTCGCTAGTGCCCGGTGCAGTTACCTGTTCTGGCACCCTTCAACTATATTTGGTATTCATTCCTCATTAAAAACTGGTGATTGCACCCCCTAACACTTTATTACCAGAGGAGCCATAAGCATTGCCCTAACCTAGCTATCCTTTTGGTCAAGTTGGGGGCTCATCATAACATAGCTCACAACATGAAGATTTGACAGGAGAATGCACTATAGGGGGACACAATAATCTATGTATACAGATGGCAGGGCTTCCTATATGGGAAATAATGGCCTCTGTACATAGGGCAAGATGTTGCCTTATGTAGGGAGACAGAGAGAGGTGACAGGCAACTGATGTGTACAGTACTACTGGCTGTCAGCATAGTGCATCCAGAGGAAGGGTCGTAGTAACATTCCCATTGCTACTGTCATTATGGAACAGAGTAGGAATGATCATAGCATAGTAGCAGACAAGTATGGCCATCAAATGGAGGCAGGGAGCAAGTGCTGATACATGAGGTTCAGAAAAGGACAGTCATGCACTGGAGAGCATGCACACATGGTGCACACACACACGCACACACACACGCACACACACACACACACACACACACACACACACACACACACACACACACACACACACACATGCACACTGTATATGTGACCCATAGGTATGTATGACTTCACGGGTCTGACAGAATGCATGTCTGGAAAAGTACCACCAACACAGAAGCAGCTAAAAGAGGTGGAAAGGCTACTGAGGCTTGGATGTGGGAGTAGGGCTGGTGACAGCTGCCCAGTTGCCTATAGGGGATGTACTAGGTTAGTAATAGCATGTTCTTTTCAAGATGTACACTGACCTACATATGATTTTGGTTATTCAGTAGAACACCATTCCATACCTGTTCATAGGTTCATAGGTGTTTACTAGACTAACGACCACAAGGGCTTTTTTAAGCCTAGCCATGCATCCCAAATCTCTGACAAGTTCTGATACCCTTGATAAATGTAAGCAGGGGTTTAGGAGATGAAACATTTACAAGCAGGGGCCTGGGAGATGAATCATTTACAGGCTGCCTGTGTCCATTAACGACATAGGTGCCAAACCAGAGATGAATTTCCTGTTCCCCATCCAATTGTCCAAGTTGCACTTGAATTGGGTTAGGGAGGAATGCTGCTTCACATGGATGGGGAGCCTGCTCCAAAGATGGCGTAGTTTCTGGCATACACAACTGTCTGTCCAGCAGGTCCTATTTATATCATAGGCAAGGTTTAAGTCTTTAGAACAGGTAATTCTGGTGTTGTTTGCTTTGTGGATATGCAGGAGCCTCATTAGAGCAGGGTCTAAAAATGCCCTGTATGGCAGGCATCAGTTTCCCCTGCCAGCCTGGTTGACATGGGCATACTGAGGCAGTGTAGCAACTGCCTTGTGTTTATGGACAGTCCCCTTCTCCTAGGACATAATTCATCTACTTGCAAGAGATGCATCTACATCAGTAAGCTGGAATCCATGCTCTCTCACACCACATTCAGTACTCTTGCCAAAGAGGAGATTGCCAGCACAAACACCACACCACCCACATCACAGAGCCACACATCCACCTATGCAGGGGTCCTCAACAAAAACTTACCTAAACAACAGAGACCTCCAAAACACACTCACAAACATTCCACACACAACACCAATCACATCACACACAGTAGTCAACACACCAGTGTCTCACAAACACAGCCCATTAGACATAACAATAAACCAACGCAGTCCATAGGGCATAACAATAAACCAAACATACTAGTCATTGGCAACTCAGTGGTGAGACACACTGATGTCCCCCTCACCAGGCTCAACAAGGAGACGGTCACAGTCAGCTGTTTGTCAGGTGCTAGACTCCACCACATCACGCAAGCACTTAAGTATCTCCACAACAGGTACAAGTATGACTCTGCCATTGTCCAAGTCGGTGTGAATGACTTGAAATGTACTTCCCTGGACTATATGAAGAGAGACATGCTTGAGCTCTCAAAGTATGTGTCCCAGGCAGGTATGACTCTAGCCCTAAGCAGCATCCTACCTTCACCAAGTATGATACCACATTACCAACAAAAAATGATTGACTTAGTTTCTGGTGTCGTTCCAAGGGGATCCAATATCTGTCTGCCTGGGATGACATGGTTGCTTTGCCAGAGAGGCCTTCCACCTGTCACCCATGGGGTTCTGGATCTTGGCCAAGGCTCTTGCCTCCCCCATTGTGCCTTTTTTAGGCTATGTCCCAAAGGCAAATCTTCCAACATAAATGATCTGTCAAAAATCCAATTTAAGATCATGCTGCTCAATGCTAGGAGCCTTAACCTGAAAATACACTCATTGGAGACTTTCCTCACACTGGAAGATGCCGATGTCTATGCAGTCATAGAAACTTGGTTCAGGGCTGCGGAGAACACCCCTGTCTTACCAAGCTATACCTCATTCCACACTTTCTGACCCCAAATGAGGTCAGAAAGACTAAGGATGGTGGAGTGTCTATCTTCATTAAAAACAGGCACACCTCCAGACTGGTTTACCAGCATAATGCACGGGAATTACTCCAGGTGCAACTGACAGTTGGCAAGACACCCATCCAAGTTATAGCCAGCTATAGATCCCCTCTCCATGACTCAGGACACCCACTCCTCCAACCTGGACCCACTTGACTCCATCAAGGTACCCCCTAACACCCTGATCCTTGTTGACTTCAACTACTCCACTATAGACTGAGTGAACTATTCCTGCACTAATGCACCATGTGATTCCTTGGCTTCATCAGTTCTAATGCACTAGAGCAACTGGTCTTATCTCCCACAATGGGAGATAACATACTGGACTTGGTTCTCACCAACATGGGTAACTGCTGCACCACTCCCATAGTATGTTCTTCCCTGGTGAGTTCAGCTCATCGGTCTGTCTCATTCAAAGTTTCTATCCCACTCAACCCATCTCCAGCCATAACCAGGCTAAAAAACTTCTCAAATACTGACTACAACCTCCTAAGGGAGGCTATTAGCAGCTTCACACCACCGCCACCCTCAGAGGATGCAGACAACTATGCTGAACAGTATGCCAGTGCAGTATACAAGCACCTGTACAACTGCATGGACTCAGCCATACCCAACATAACTAAAACTTGCTCCTCAAGGAAACACAAACCTGTCTGGTGGACTTCCTCTATCAACAGACTTTACAACAAAAGGAAGAAACTGTTGTCCAACAGTAAAAAGCAACAAATTCTAAATCAGAAAAACTCCCTTCTCCGTCTCAACAAGCAAATTAGATCACTAGTGAAAACCTCCAAAGTCAATTATGAGTCAAAACTAGCCTCTGAATCAAAGAGAAACCACAAGTCCTTCTTCAGTTACATTAGGAACATCCATGGCAAAGTCCAAGTTTGTTTCAAATTAGTACTTAATGGTACCACATACACTGATCCTGTTGACTTAGCCAACCTGCTAGCTGATAGGTTCAGCTCAAACTTCACCAGCTATCTCCCACAAAGGCCCAGTCGACATCCCCGATCCTTGTCCCACACCTCACATCTCTGTAGATCAAGTGTTAAAAGCCCTATCCAAAGCAAAGAACACAGCTTCCATGGGACCTGATAGTATCTCAGGCAGTATTCTGCACCATCTCCAGCAAGAACTAGCTTCTCCTTTGAGCACCCTGTTTAACAACAGCCTAATTACAGGCTTCATTCCAGCAGAGTGGAGAATCACCATTATCATCCCCTTGCACAAAGGTGGTGCCACTATGGACCCAGGAAACTATTGCCCCATTAGCTTGATAAGTCTGATCTGTAAATATATGGAGCATATTATTATGGATCTCATAAACAAGGACATAGGCAATCTCCAAGTACTTGACCCCACCCAGTTGGGATTCGTCATGGGGCAGATCTTGCCTATTGAACCTAGTTGACTTCTTTGAGACTGTCACCAAGGCTCTGGATGAGGGAAAGTCAGTACATACAGCTTACCTTGACCTGGCCAAGGCCTTTGACACAATCCCCCACTCGGGCATCATTGAAAAGCTAACACAACTTGGTGTTAATCCCTATTTCATCAGATGGGTAGCCAACTGGCTGACAGATAGGACCCACGAGGTCAAAATATGTGCCACCACCTCCGACAGAAGACCTGTCACTAGTGATGTGCCCCAGGGATCTGTCCTGGGACCCCTACTGTTTGGCATCTACTTCTCAGAAGTCCAGCCAAAGACAAAGGGCCTGTGGCTGACCAAGTTTGCAGATGACTGTAAGTTGGGCGCTGTCATTGATTCCCCAAATTATGTTAACATACTGCAAGAAGGTCTCATAGCTACAAATAACTGGTGCCAAAGTCATGGCCTTAAGTTAAATGCAAAAAAAATGTATTATCATACAATTCAGCAAAAACATGGCCCCTGCTGATTACCACATCAACAGCAACCCCCTAAGCAGTGAACCTGTGGTGAGAGACCTGTACTCAGGTTGACAACAATCTTACATTCAACCATCATGTAGCGGCAGTGGTCAGAAAAGCCTTTTACTTGTTTCATCTCATAAGTAAAGGGATTACATCCAGAAAAAAGGAGGTTATTACCTCTCTGTACTCCTCCCTCATTAGACCTATAATTGAGTATAATTCCCTGTTTGGTATGTACCTCTCCAAACACCGTCACCAACTGGAAAGGCCACAGAAACACCTCATAAAGAGAATCCATGGACTCCAACACCTGTCCTATGTGGACAGGTTCAAAACACTATCACTCTACTTGGTATTATACAGATTGCTCAGAGGTGACCTGTGTCTCACCTGCAAGGCAATATCGGACCCTACACTACTAGAGATGATCCATATCTGTAAGTCTAACTCCTCGTGCATTACCCACTCAGTAGGCCTAAATCTAATATGCCACATCAACAAAACCTGCTGGAGAGACAGATTTGTCTCCCAGAGGCTGCCTCAACTCTGGAATAGACTTTCCATACATATCAAACAGAGTAGCTTGCTGACACTCTTCAAGCACAACCTTGATGAGTGAATGGGAAACCACAAATTTGTCCCAGGGATTCCACTTTTGTCCATCAATGACAGGGGCAACAGGTGCTGACTGAGGTTTCTTTTTTTGGGGATAAACTCTTGACTAGGATTGTTATGGTCCTAGGGCCATTAGCCTAGTAACCTCCTATGATCCTATGATACATCTCCCCTCAAAAGCCTGTAGGAGACATAATACAGGGATAGGCCATTGAGGCAGTCTGCATAGGAAATTTTACTTAAGCCCTGTATTCTTTTAGTGAGGAACCTCTGTGGACATTCCAATTGTTGAATATGCCTGGTTAGGTACATACCAAAGGAGGCATTGTACTCAATGATAGGACTGATGAATGCTGAATATAGTGGAACAATGACTTCATTGGACTTATATGACAAACCTTTGTTTATGAGTTGTGCCACATAGAATGATTTTCTCACTACTGTAGACATGTGATGGTCAAAGGCTAGATTACTGTCTATGTGTGTCCCTAAGTCCCTGACTACTGGGTCAACTGTAAGGGGTGTTTTGTCAGTATGATAGTTACCAGGGGTAAACGACTTCCTGAAGGATACTGTTATGCATTTCTTGGCATTTAGTTTTAGTCCATGGCTTTAACACTGTTTGTTTGTCTGTGTCAGCTTTTCCTGGAGAACATTTGTGTCAGTGTGGGATTCAATAACAGCTCCTAATTTGCAATCATCTGCAAATTTAGTCAGCCAGAAACAATTGACATTGGCCTTGACTTCAGAGAAGTAAATACCAAAAAGAAGCGGTCCAAAGACTGATCCCTGAGGGACTCCACTGGTAGCTACTGGTGGCTGGCCTCTTTGTAGAGGTAGCCTCCCCAATTCTAACTTACTGGGTCCTGTCTGTGTGCCACTTGGCTATCCGCCAGGTGACATACAGGTTTGTACTTAACCTTTTGAGTTTGTCAACAATGTCTGAGTGGTGTATAGTGTCAAATGCCTTGGCTAGGTCAAGGTAGGCAGTGTGAATCATTCTGACCTCATCCATTGCTTTGGTGACCTTTTTAAAGAAATCCACCAGGTTTTGTAGCCATGACCTCCCCTTGATGAAACAAAAGTGGGTTGGATCCAGTGGTTGGAGGTTTACTTTATCACTATTGATCTTCAGGTATGGCAGGGCTGTAACTGTGACAAGCTGTTCAACAGGTTATGTATGTACCCATATTCTGTTCACATAAGCAGCCTGTACCAGACTATGTAGTACAGTTTTGGAGTGGTGAAGCATATGTTCCAGCATTGTTACATGTATGTTACCTTTATTTTTTCACATATTCCTCTAGAGCAGGATTCAGCAAAACAGGAATGCACATACCTGAGGTCAACAAATGCCCTGTGGCTTACAATGATGGCACCATGTCCATGGCATGGTTAGATCACACATTGTCACTAGCTGCATTGGTAACATTGGAAAACATTCACACATCCTTCTCATATGAGGTAGTGGTGGTAGAGAGCTAGGTCAGACCTCCAGCTTCACCTGTGGTAGTGATGTATATCCTGTCAGTGTGAGCCCCACCCTGGCTACACAGGAGTCACAGCCATAGATAGCATTGATCAGCAACACTGCTTCCAATGTGTATGGACTCATCATAGAAGAGAGGCATGTTGGGAGGTCTGTCACCACCAAAAATCCAGAACTTTTCATGTCCTAGGAACTGCACTTGTCATCAATCTGCAGATGTGCAAATCATTAATTTAGGCACAGACAGCCACAGCACACACTGATAAAGATGATGAGAATGCCATATGGCCTGCATAAAGCCTGACAACCTCTGTGTGGACTGCGGGACTACCTGCAGTGCATGCAGAGTGACACCGCATATAGTATCAAGGAGCAAACCTGCTTGCTGCCCTTATTGATAAGTCACTTGATTTCTATTGGTGCATCCATAAGGTTTGTAGCAGATGTCCTTCATTGTTCCTCAGCATGTGATACTAGACATGGCTGTGCAGGGATCCAGATGCATAGCTTACAGTCACAGGTTACATTTGCACAGTTGAAACATATAGTTCCAAGGGTGCATCATTGTTACCCCTGGCCAAAGCAGACACCACACTTTGGCATGGCCAGTGATGTTCATCTGGCTCCACATGTGGGACACCTCATTGTGCAGCTGCCCTGGTTTCTACAGTTTCACATCATTCCTATCCCCCTAAGCCATCAGAGTGCTTCATCTAGCCATGGTCATCCTCAGTGTCATAAATGCTGACCATTTATTGGCTCTCAACACAGATAGTCATGTCATGGTTCCTGCATGTGTTTCTAAAGTGCTACACCATCCCTTGTGCAGGATGCATTCAGTTCTGCAAATGCAGCACCATGCGGTGCACATGGCCAATGCTTACAACATGAAAGTTCAGCACCAATATTGGATGGTGTGACCCATGACTCCCTAACTTGATGCCCACTTGAATGGCTACTGTATTTACTTCCCATAAGGCTTGCAAGCACATAATTGTATTTGACACACCACCTCTTTGCCAGTTTTGAAATGTACTGCAACAGACCTCAGTCAGTTGCAACCAAATCCTATGCTGCAGGTCTATCGGGTAGTATTGTGATGTTTCCAAGTGCAGTTCCATCCATATTATACTCCTGTGTAACATGACACACTCCGTAAGTGACATGCTACATGTTAAAGAGTTTTTTTTCTCATTGTTTGTTCCTGAGGTGAAGACTGCTGGCTAGATTGGGGAATGGATCTTTTTTTTTCTTTTTCTCATTAAGTCTTAGAGTTGAGGGGCATCACAATGAGAAAAGGCACTGTGCAGTAGAAGAGCTACCAGCCAGCTGTGACTCTCTTCCAAGACATCTTATATCACCTACACTGCACATAATGGACATCATTGTAAGTGGCCTGCTGATTACTTCAATGGGAACTGCATATCCCAGCCTATTTTACTGGCATTGTGTTAACCAGTCTACTAAATGTGCCTGTGGGAAGTCACCTTGCATAAAATGCTGATAGAGGTCATGTGTTTCTAATCTAAGAGTCATTTTCATTAACATGGTGGTGAACAGACACATTGTATTCAATATCCTGTATATTTCACACCACCTGGCAGTTGATGAAGTGGATGCTTTCCAGTTGATGTAATGGAAATTGTGTAAAGAAGTGGTGCCTTGATGGCAATGTGGATGCAACTGGCAGGTCTTCAGGGAAATGGGATATGTTGGTAAATGCCTGCATAATAGTAGTTTCCATTTCTTCTGCTGTCCTTAGATACCATATATGCTCCTACACATGATGTAGCATCACACAAAGGAACTGGTGTAGCATGTGCAAGGCTGAGACGTGAAACTCCTTATTATTTCCCTGTCAGATGTTGAAAGTTTCCTATTACAAGAGTGGTTGATGGTATGCAAACCTTTATGTTTACTTGGAGAGCTTTTCAAGCATCCATCTTGAGTCTGTATGGGCTGCACATGACTACTAATTCCTGTATGGTGTTTCTCTGTCTACAAGATAGTAGTCAGCAATATCAAAGCTGTGGAGATAATGGCATGTCAGCTGCCAAAGTGAAAGGTGATTGCTCTGAAAGCAACCACTAATACTTCCTGCTCAGCTAATGCTATTGCCATTCCTAACGCAATGTGAATGAAACCCCTGTGCACCAAGAAACCGCAGTGGTTAGTGCTGTATTTATACATCTCTGAATTGCTCACGTATTCTTGCATTCATCATTTGCATATGCAATGATTCTCATAAGCATAATGGCATTTATTTATTTGCTTGTTTGATTGCTTGTTGGTTTGTTTGTTTGTTTTGTAGCAATCTAAAGTGTCAATCACAGCATGAAGACTATTACACTCAGAGCGATCTCAGGGGGGCAGACTGGGAAGTTGTATTGGGAACCAGCCCTCATGGAGGCTCTCAGTAACTGGAAAATAAATTAGTAATGAGGAATAGAGCAGAGAGATGGAGAAATATAGAATGATGATTAAGCTAATTAATCTCTTTCCACTTACCTGAGCCTACAGTTACCTCAGAAACACTCATATAGGTGTTTCCAAAGTTTAAAAGGTAACATCTTCTGTTGTTCCAGAATATTTCTAGCCTTGTGCCAACTGAGTACTAGAATAAGCTTTGGCTGTCTTTTGAATTTGCAAAGGATAACATGGATACTTGGACAATAGGTGAAGAAATGTTAAGAAACATAATTACACATCATGAACAACAGATTAAAAAGCACTATTATCAGAAAAGAATCATGCATTTTATTTTGGTAAGAAATCTGGTAAGAAATTTTATTTTGGTAAGAAATCAGTTATCTGATTTGGAGTTGCTTCATACTTAGTGCAATGTAATTACTACAACAAAGCATTTCAAGCACACAAGCAGTGCAATGGTTGTACAGATGTGCAAGAAGCCAGAATATTAATTTTGAATGGATAACATTATGCTATATAGCATCTCCAATATGAAATTGTAATCATGTTATTTTCTGTTTCAATGTGTTGTCAGGTAGGGCTACTATATGTTTGCATGAAAGAAGTTGAAATACATTACTGTGAGAATTATTCTATTTTATTTTTAATTTGCTCACAATCAGACATACAATCTTTTCACAGTCAATAAAATAGCTATAGCTGGTGGGTACAGAGGTAGTCTGTGGGGTAATGTTACAGACCCTGATGTTGTTTGACCAAATCAAGCAGAGATTTAGTCTGGTGATGACGAGATGGTAATTTATTGTGGTCCTGTGTGATATTTCATCATTTTCTACCATCTTGGTATTCACTGGGGCTGCTTGAGTGTGTGTGGTTTCCTTTACTTTTCTCGTGGTGTTTTTGCTTACTTTGTGCTCCTTTGGAAGTCATTGTTGTTGTTTTGGGCTTTTTAGGGTAATTTAGCCCTATGATCCAGCAACCCAAATGCAATTACCATCTCAGGCTTCTCATGGTACTCACAGGTAGGATGTGTGTGCCTATCCTTGGGGAAGAGGAGCATACCTGCATATCTCTAGTGGATCTGTGTCAGTGGCTGAGACTTAGAGGTATGATGCACGACTGGGGGAGTGGGATGACAGAACAGGTGTGGTCACTCTTTGTGGTTAAGAGAGGCGCATGCGCAAGGTACACTTCCTCATTGCCTGCACTATCTGACACAAATGTCATCATGAAGAACTAGGTCATAGAGATAGCAAAAAAAGCCATCTTGTCCACATTCTGTCTTTTCTGACACACTCATTCATTTCCCAGATGGGATGAATTACCTGGGCCTTTATGACTGAGAGGTTCTTTCCATTTCAAGGAATAGGACTCATCAGGGAAAGGGTCACATTGTTGTGCCCATCAAGGTGATTTATTTGGAGGGAAGGATCTTTGGAT
Source organism: Protopterus annectens (assembly GCF_019279795.1). Lineage (NCBI taxonomy): Eukaryota > Metazoa > Chordata > Ceratodontiformes > Protopteridae > Protopterus > Protopterus annectens. The sequence goes on from NC_056744.1 coordinate 1,591,991,440, forward strand.
GGAGTTGGGAGATCCAAAGTCAGAAGAGAGTTTTGGTAAAAAAAAAAAAAAAAGTTAAACAGTCAAAACAGTCATTAATTTTGCTTTGTATGACTAGACTGCATTTATGTGAAACAAGTGAGAATATATACTGTGGCACTTTTTATCATAATCGGATATCTGTGGTGTACATAGTCAACAAGGAGGCTGCAGCTGTTGAGGATGGAGTCTATCTGTGGATAAAAGAGACAGACCTTTGCTTTTGTTTGATCACAGTTAAACAGTCATTGATCTGGCTTGGCAGAGACAATATCACACAGTGTATTGCATTTATTGAAATCAGTATACAATGATCATCATTATGGCTTTCGTGTGCATGTGACGAGTGTTATTACTGTCTGCATGAGCAACAAGTTGATGAAATACATAAATGTGGCAATAATTCCTTTCACTTTTCATCACAGTCAAACATTATCATTGTACTCAATAAGTGTCTGTGTTCAATGGAGCAAGCAATCTGTGAAAGCATCTGATCACTGGTAAAGTCGGAGAATAAGTAAAATTGTATTCTCTCACCACTAGGTTTAATGGTTCAGTTCTTGATTCTGGCTGCATCTGAGTGGAGTTTGCATGTTCTCCCTGTGTCTGTTTGAGTTTTATCTGCATGTTCAGTTTCTATCCAATACCCTAAAGAAATGTCTTAGATAAAATGGCATTCTGCCAGTTTGTCTCTTAGTAAGCATGCAATCTGGTAATGAGTGAACAAGTGTGAGTGCATCTTTTGTTAGAAGTGGCCTGTTGGGATAGTGTGTGTGTGTGTGTGTGTGTGTGTGTGTGTGTGTGTGTGTGTGTGTGTGTGTGTGTGTGTGTGTGTGTGTGTGTGCGTGAGTGCGTGAGTGTGTGTGTGTGTGCGTGTGTGCGTGTGTGTGTATGTGTGTGTGTGTGTGTGTGTGTGTGTGTGTGTGTGTGTGTGTGTGTGTGTGTGTGTGTGTGTGATAAATCAATCAAAACCAATTTTATTGGTTCATAGATTTATACGAAGTTATTAAGCTAACGGCCCTGGAGCCTTGCAAGCCTAGCCATATTTATCCCAAGTTAACCTAACTGAAGTAGTTAGGGAAGCAAGGTTTTGCTGAAGAATGAGTCTATATAAATTAATAACAATTGCCTCTGTCATTGAGGAACATTGGCACCACCCCAGGTGTGAATTTACAGTTACCCGGACATTGATCCAGGTTGCACTTGAAGAGGGTTAGGGAAGAACTCTGCTTTACGTAAACAGAACTTGTTCCAGAGAAGGGTCAGTCTCTGGGATATATATATCTATCTTTCCAGCATGATTTGCTTATGTCAGAAGCTAGGTTAAGATTGCTGGAGTCAGTGATCCTCATGATGTTTGATTTATGAATGTAAAGCATTTCCATCAGGCCTGTGTCAGAGACTGCTCTGTAAGCCAGGCACAGGTCACCACTTAGCAGCCTGTAGGAGACAGAGTAAAGTGACATGGCTTTCAGTTTATCTACATAGGACTTGTTTTGTGTACCCTGTATTTTCTCAGTGAGAAACCTCTGTGGTCTCTCCAGCTGTTGCAGGTATCTGTAGATACATACATGTGCTGAGAGCACATACATGAATCTTCTAACCGGCAGCCAAAAAAGAAAAGTTAACAATTACATTTTTCAAAAAAAGACATGCCAAATGCATTACAGAATATCCAGACCCTCAAAAACATCTGGCAACGTGGTGGCAATCCCATGCTCACCCTATGTCATGGGCTCTAGCTAGTCTAAAACAGTCCATTTTACAGCAGCCAGTAGTAAAACTGAAATTACTGAATAGGTAAGGAAGAATGAGAGAGGTTGTACCAGAAGGAATAGTATATGGAGAGTACTGATGTAGTACAAATGGGTACAAAAATGTTCTTCCCATGAATTTGTGTTTTTCTGCTCTGTGACTAGATTATCTATGTGGCACGAAATGCTAAAGACAATGCTGTCTCCTACTACCACTTCCATCAGATGAACCGAGGTTTGCCTGAGCCAGGCACGTGGGAAGAATTCCTGAAAAAATTCCAGGAAGGCACATGTGAGTTAACAAACAAATGGTCATTTATGAAATAGTGTAGCTTCCTGGTTTGTTAAAGTAATTTACAAATATGAAGGTTGATCTATATGCATAGTTTAAGCTTTGTAATGCAGAAGATGGGCCTATAGCTTCTACACCCCATGCTGGAAGTTAGCAAACTGTTTTAATTCTTTGATGGATTATTAAAAAGGTTTATGAGGATACTTACTTTAGGAGAAACTAGAACCATTAAAAATATGTCACATTATGCCGTAAAAAGCACTATGTCTTTTTTCTGCCAATTCATAGTAATAACAAAATAACGTTTAATAAGCAAAAGCAGGAAATGCAATGAAAGACAATTAATGGAATAGATCTGGCATTCTGCAGGTGCAAGGCAGGAAACTAATCCTTGATAGAATGCCAGTCTACAAGATACAAACATACACACACACGCGCACATACACGCGCGCGCATGCTCACGCACACACACACACGGATGCGTGCCCGTGCCGACACACACACACACACACACACACACACACACACACACACACACACACATTCACTTACACATAGTATATGTGCCTACTGTCATTTCAAACATACTGCTCAGCTGTCCAAATTTTTGCAGAATGTCCAGTGTTTTGCCTCATATTTTTGATCTGTTCCTCATAAAATTTTGGATTTCCTGGCAAATCATTAAGAACTGAAGTCAGAAAATAATGACAGACATTTGAGTTTCAGACTTCATACCCTTCAGAAAATTCATGATAATGCAAAATTTGTTGTTCCATTAACTTTCTACCATTGTAAGAACAATATTTAAAAATTGTCCCTATTTTGAGGCCTTTGCCCCCCGCCCCATTATTTATGACTTTGTCCAGGTTTCTTGCTGTAAGAGGTTGAGAGGTATGATTTCCAAGATTACCAATTCACCTGCAGTTTGCCTTTAGGAGGTAAGTGAAACATGGGAACTTACAAAGCAAGAGATTGTGAGGAACATAAGATGCCTAGCCGTATATATCAGCAGACAAACGTAAATGGTCTGCCATCCTTTTCAAGCACTTAATAGTGCTTACTTCAGTGAAGACTACGGAAAAATCCATATGGACATAGGGCTGACATGCAGACTCCAAAAAGAAGACACACCAGCCAACAACTAAATGGAAAAGCCAAGTGCTATGTCATAGCAGCACTACCCTGTGAGTCATTATTCGGCTACAAGAATCAGGGAAAAAAAAGTCATTTTGCATTGAGTGATTTCATTTTATGCTGCACTTTGTTTGTTTGCTTGCTCGTTTTTCTCTGTAAGGTGTTTGGACTTGTATAGTCCAAAAATGGTATTAATAGTTCCACACTTCACAGGTGTGTGCCATTAGACTGATATGTAAATAAGCAAAGCATGGAGAAGTAGTGCTGGTTTTAGAACTTCTCAGGCCTTTGATAAAATGCTCACAGCACTTTTGTAAATCTGAAGTGGTGTAAAATGAGACGAAATAAGAGTAATTAAGTCCGGAATAATTCACATGTATGTAATGTCACCAATGGCAGCATCAGTCATTTTTGGCAAATTGATGTGGGTATTATTCTGCATGGATGTCTCCAGAACTTCCATGAGAATTTGTAATGGGAAGAGCTGAGCAGAGCTGGCCCACAAATTACTCAAACTGTTTGAGGTATCTTGTATTCTTTGCAAGGGGTGTCCTTATATAGATACCCTGTTTTTGCTTTTATGAGGCTGGAAAGAGGGGAGGTAGGACAGCTGGGAATAGGGGGAGAGAGCGAAGATAAGGAAAACACAAAAGGAACACACTAAGACAATTGTGATATATACCTCTCAACCTCTTAGTGCAAAAATCTGGACAGAGCCTGGCATAATGGGGAAACAAAGGCCCAAAAATAGGGAGAGATTTTAAATATTGCTCATAGAAACTTAGAAAGCTGTTAGAATAATGAGATTTGTCTTAGCGTGCATTTTTCTGAAGGATATGAAGTCTGAAACTCAAATGTACGTCATTATTTAGTGACTTTATTCCTCAGATTATCCCACTGCTTTGGCAGAAAATCACAAATTCTTTTGAAGACCAGACCAAATATATTGCACAAAATCAGAAAAATCTGGACAGGTGAGAGGTATGTTGTGATACAGGAGGTGGAAGAGGAGGGGAGTGATGTTTTTTTTCTGGGGGATAAATATATATCCATCGATGAATATTTTTAATAAAGAAATTTGGGGAAAGCATAAGAGCAAAGGGGGATAGGACAGAGGGATAAAGAACAGTTAGGGAACTTTTTAAGACAGAAATGCAGAACACAAACAAGACAGACAGGAACACTATGGTGTGCAGTCACTTGCGGGAGCCAAGACTTGCAAATGGCAGACAGAAACAAAGGATGGGAAAATCTGGAAGGCAGCTTTCACCCTGCTTCAGAGGACCTCAGTTATCCTCTCCTCCCTGATAGACCTGGAAAGTGGCCCTGATGGTGTTGGCTGGCGTCTCCATTGGCTCAGTGGATGGAGGTGATTGGGTCAGGGAGTCTTCTACATACTGAAAGAGAGACTGAAGTGGGTAAAACTGCCTCTCTGTGGCTCTCTCAACCACACCCTCAACCGGACTCTGAAGCTCTGGTCCTTTCTTATCAGGCTGTTCTCACTGGGGTGATAACAGGGATAGAGACACTGCTCCCATCCCACAAAGAAGTTCCCAGGCAGGCAGGCAGGGGGAACTGTATCTTTAGTACATCTCCAACATCATTTATTAATTTATTTATAATTTCTGGCTATTTTTCTGGCATGTAACAATTTCTCTGTAGGATTCTCCAAGTGCAAATCTTCTAAAAATATAGACTGAATGGTTTAAGTTAGTTACTTAACTGTATAAATCTCTGTCATTTTTCTCAAAGTTACAGCTCCAAATTTTCTCTTTTCTTCCAGTTTTGTGCTTCAGTGTAACTGAGTGTAATTAAAAGTATGATAAGGGTGGCTTACTTTATCATTAATATACAGAACTCTGTATCTATAGTCAAGAAATATTGGTAGTTTCTTGTTTCTTTTTTCCTTTCTTCAGTTTTAATTTTCTCTCATATAAATATTCCCTGTAAATCTGATCACTCTTCACTATTATTAAGGCTATAATTACTATTATTTCTACTGTTTTTAGTTCTAATCCAGAAAAACAATTGTGCTATCATAATCAATTTTTCTTTCCATTCTAGCATTATATTTTTGCAAAAATATTCTGCATCCCCGCAAATCACTCTTCACTATTATTAAGACTAAGGTCGTCTGCTAGCATTTCATCTGGTTTAGCTCTAATTGAAAGAAAAAATATACCATCCCATAAAACAATTTTCTTTCCATTCTAGTATTTTACTTTTGTTGAATCTTTCTACTAATGCTTTGGATGCCCTAAATCGATTAATTAAAGTCGCTCATTTCTCAATATCTGCATATTTGTTAAATAAACATCTAAAGGTTTTTAGAATATCATTTATGTATTTTACGTCAGTGGGGTCATATTGAAAGTAGTTACGTTTTATTATCCATGCTCACTACTGGCTATTTCAGTTGCACATCTGCCAAGTCTTACGTTTTTCATTGATTAGAATATGTTGGTGTTCTTTCCAGTTAGATTTATATGTAGTATCCAACCATTGTAAATTCTTTTATGCATAGCTAGATGATGAATATACACTATTCTGGCTTTCCTAGATGAACATAAAAACTAACCAATATTTTATTAATTTTCTATTTGTTCTTTACTACAGAGCAAAGATGTACATTATGGCATGCAAATTAATTTTGGTAGAAAAAACAATTATTTATCTATTAAACTACAGATACTGAGAATGCCATTGCTGTAATTATCAATTAGTTCCTCCAAATTGGACTTCAGTGGTATTCATAGATATTTTGTTTATTGTCTTAATGAATTTTACTTCCTTCAGGTATAATAATGTCATATTTTTTGTTAAAGATCAATACAGTACTTCAGTTTTGATCTCATTAAAAGACAAACAAAGTTTCTTTCCAAAAGCATTAGCTGTTTCTTGTATATATTTATATGATGTACTGGTATTTGTAATTATGTGTAATATATCACTGGCAAACAGAAGCATCTCTGATCCATATGAATACCTATTTTTATACCTGAGATATTAATGTCTTATCATTATTGTAAGAGGTTCCACTACCAAAGCAAATAGTATGGGTGAAAAGTGGGCAAGCTGTCTTTGTTCCCTTTTTAAGTTCTGTTAATGGCAATAAAAGGTTCCTATTTTAACATGTCCTATTAAGAAAAAAATAAATCTTCTGGAAAGTTACATTCTTCCAGTGTTAAAAACAGATACTCCCAATTAACTGAACTGAAAGCATTTTCAGTATCCCAAATGTATTCTTTCTTATTGTTGACATAATCTATCAATCTTAAAATTATTTTTCTATTATCTTGTGTCTGCCTACAGAGTACAAGCCCTGTTTTATCATCCGTTACTAATTCTCATGGAAGGATCTTCAATCTTCCTACATATGTGGATACAGAAATATTATTAATCTGTATTCAATAAATATAGTGGTCTGTATGTATTGCAGTTAGTCGGGTCCATAGACTCATAAGTGACTACTAGGCTAACAACCTTGGGGGGGGGGGGGGCTTTTTAAGCTTAGCCATGCTTCCCCAAATATGTCTGACACGTTTTGATACCCCAAGGTTATTTTTAGAGGTGTATGTAGGTTTGGGCATGGTTGGTCTACCATTTACAGTCTGCCTCTGTCTAATATACACATAGGTGCCAGACCAGGGTTAAATTTTCAATTCCCCATCAACTGGTCCAAGTTACACATGAATTGGATTAGGGAAGAACTCTGTTTCACATGGATCAGAAACTTGTTCCAGAGAATGTGCAGTCTCTGAGACACATACCTGTCCCTCCAGCATGTACAGTTTAAGTTGCCAATGAGGTTTAGGTTCATAGATTGTATAATTCTGATGCTATTTGTTTTGTGAGCATTCAACAGAATGGGATTAGAGGAACATTTGTAGAGTAGGCATAGTCTGCCTCTCAGTAGTCTGTAGGAGACTGAGTACACAGATAGGACTTTTCGGTGGTCTGCACAGGGCATGTTCTTTATGCACTGTATTCTTTTCACAAGGAACATTTGTGGATGCTCCAGCTGTTGCATATACATGGTCAGGTACATAACAAAGGGGGACACGGTACACATTGATTACCCTGCTGAGGGTCAGTACAGTGGAGCAATGACATCCTTGAACCTAGATGCCATACTTTTGCTTATAAGTTGCATAAAATACAATGATTTCCTTACTATCATAAACACATGATGGCAAAGGCTAGGTTATTCTGTACATGTGTCCCCAAATCCCTGACCACTGAGTCTACTATAAGCTGTGTATTATCAATGTGGTAGTTTCCAGGTGTAGCCATATTTCCAAACATTACTATTGTGCCTTTCTTGGCATTGAGTGTTAAGACGGTGGCTCTGGCACCAGTTGTTGGTCTGTTTCTGGCCTTCTTGAAGGGTATTTAGTTTTGTGGGACCAAGTCAAGGACAAGCTGATTTAAGTTGTTTGTCTTTACAAAATCCAGCAATCTTTCGGCTTGCATGTTTGGGGTCACGTATGATTCCCAGTTTACTGTGGGGAAAAATCAACCATGAATATGGTGTTGGATTGAATGGCAAGTATCTTCAGTATGTTTAAGTATGTGTTATTGGTTTCCTGTGTCACTGAAGGGGACCTATGGCTATGGCATGGGACTTTGCCTATTGTAATTTGAATGAGGAGACGCTGAAGCTCATCATACGGTTTGACCAGCCTTGAAATGTATTTGTTTTTCTTGTAAGCTGAGGCACCTCTGCCTTTTGTCCATTCATGTGCAGTAGTTGGTCTAAATGTCTGGAAGGCATTATAGTTCTGCACTGCTGGGATGCTCTCCCCTGCTTTAAACCATGTCTCAATAACTGCATAGTCTTCTAAATTCTCCAAGGAGAGTAGAGCTTGCAGGGAGTATAGTTTCTTGTTCACACTTCTAGGGGTGAGCAATAACACCTTTAAATTATCTTGGGCTAGTTTTTGTATGCCAGAAGGATTTTTCAGGTTGGTAAAGTGTACAACATGAACTATCCAGATGGACAAGGTTTTAGCCAATATTCAAAAGCCTAGCAGGGACAGGTACAGACCATCCCTGACAAAGTAGCATGGCCTCTTAACCATATCCTCCCAGGCTGACAAATATTGTACCTCCCATTTAAAAGACACCAAAAACTATGACAATTATTAAAGTCAATTATCTTCTGTTCATATTGTGGCATAATCCCGGAGACAGAATGCGGCTCACTGTTAGGTTAATACTGGCCTAGGACTCATAGTTAGAGAGCTCCATGAAGTCTCTCTCCATATAGTCCAGGGAGGTACATCTCAGGTCATTTACACCCATATGGGTACACTTTGCTCCTTCTACTGTGAAAAGCAGAAAGAGTAGCATTAGTAACAAGCGACTTTGTGAGAAGTAGTATTAATCCAGATATTTGTGGGTTCAGTACACTTGCTATTATTATCCTTTCGTAGATACACTGAATAGAACCTACAGCAGCTAGATGCAACAAAAAGCCAAACTGCACACAGTCCCTGAAGAGGTTCTCAACAACACTGCTACCAGACCACTCAGTAAAGTCCCATACACACAGCCTTATCAGATACCAGCAAGAACCAATGTGCCACTGCCCCTTCTGTCACCAAGAACAAAGCAGTAGCATTAATCTCAATCTGGCTCCAAAGAAGCAATTTTCAGGCTTTTCAGTGTTTGGTAATCTCTAGGAATGCTGGGAAAAATGTCCCTTTACTCCCTCTCTCACCAGAAGCAAAACAGAAGCAATAATCCCAAGATGATTCCTGAGGAGTAGTTCATATGCTCAGCAGTGTTTGGTAGCCTAGTCCCAGATGTTAAAGATTTTAAAAGTAAGGCGGAAAAAAGGATTAATACTTTGAAATTTGCAATGTGTACTAAGTGCGATGAATGGTATGAAACAGATGATTCAAACGTTTAAGAGTCTAAATGGAAGGCCTTCCCATTTGATCTTTTAGTGTCCAGTAGAATGAACAGATGAGATGAGACTGGCAGGAGTGTCCAAATTCAAATTTGTAGTAGGAGGAGCAGCTAAAACGCCACCTACTTTAAAAGCACAATAGGGATAGGGTGGGTGAGTGAGAAAAATCAAATGCAGTGAGATAACAGCAGAGTCACACAACACTTCAGTTGATACAAAAAATACTTGCAGCCAAATAACAAATTATATTTTTCAGCTCCTCCAAATAATTAGATAGATTAGATTCCTTTTCAATCACTGAGTGAAATTCTTTTCTAACAGACCCTAGCCAGAAACTTTTAAAATTCCAAAAAGAAAAAAAAAACTTAGAGGAAAAACAAAATTAAAAACAAAACAAACTGTAACATAAGAGCAAAAAAAATGGAAGTATTCAGACCATAAATTAATAAATCTAATCCAAAATCAGATCCAGTCAGACAACAGCAGAGTCACTTTGGCTAACAATAATGCAACTAAGTATTAGCAGCTATATAAGGAATCCTATTTCTCAGCTTTTCACAGTAATTAGCTAGATGGTATATCATAGCTGGCAGACCTTTCTGTATAATGTAGGACGACGACATGCAATATCATAGACATTGGCTCCAAAGACAATCACTAACGCATGCTGTCCATCTACCACAGGTACTATACTCCTCATGTCTTTATGAAAGTGACACTTGTGAATGTCATAAGATACTGAAGTGCAGATCAGACAATTACTGTTGATTATCGTGATAATTTTATACTTTTCTGAATTGCACTGCCATGTTTGACTTCATCATTTACCTGTGTAATGGCACTCATTAACACGTTGACACTCATTTGCATGTCATTATGTGAGGATTAGCATGGGATACATGCCATGCTATTTCTGTGATAGCCAGATAATGCATTGTGTGTCTCTAAATTGCTCAGCTGTGCGTGTCACTGCTCAACATTTATTTTATTGTAGTTTATTTATATTTGATTACTGGGGTGGTGCACTGAACACTACCAACCAATTTCAGGCTCAGCCCCGGGTGAAATACAAAACATTTCACAAACAAATGATACAGAAATGTAAGCAATAACAGAGTAGTTCAGACCAATTACATAGAAATAACTGTGTATATACATTCTAGTGAAAAAGTACAGTATAATGTACAAAATATACATTAATTACTAAAGTGGCTCAATGTTCAGTGCATCTTGAGAGAGAAGAGACTCGAAAAGGAGAAAGGTCAGGTGATATGTCTTGTGTTGAAGCAGGGGCATTTAGCTTGAAAGAAGTACTTTATGAGTCCATTCAGAATTTGGAATAAGTATTGATTTCATTAATGCCAATGCGAAGAGCTTGCCAAAGGGTAGGTGCCTGAGAGGAGAAAGCATGTACAGTGTTGTGGAGTTTGGTTCTAGGAGTGATGAGAGTTGCTGTGGCTTGTAAGTAGTGTCTTGGGTTGTATGGAGAGGATTTTTCATGAAGTCTAGCTGCAAGGGGAATGAACACGCGGAACTGTAGCAGTTTGTAGAGCTGGGATCCAAAGATTAGGTTAGATCTTTGTTTTCTGAGTAGCCATTTGGCATTTTCTAAGGTGATACAGTGATATTCACAGACAGGAGAGTTTGCAATGAATCTACAGATACTGTTAGAGATAGTCTGGAGTGTGGCAATATTTTTCTTGGAGGCAGAAGCAAAAACTGGGAGCCCCTATTCATACTATTTTGCTTAATGCACTGAGCTGTTTGTTTCTGAATATTCATTATACACATAATGTTGTGCTAGAATAACAGTACTTTAGATAATATGTACTGTGTAGAAAGTCTTGTTTTTCCTTCAAACAATAGAAAACCATGTGGAACAGCTGTAATGATACATTTGCTGCTGCGTGCAAATATTCTTAAGTCTCAGAGAGAGTTGAGTAACTTAGCAGGAGGTGTTGCATGTACAGGTGTTACTATGTGTATGTGAATGTGATATTCGATAAGTGAATATGACTGTAATGTGACTGTCTATAGGGTTACAGCAGCAGTAAATAGCATAAATGCTTCATTTGGCATGTCTTTTATTCAGCAACAAGTTAGGTTTATAAAGAAAGAAAGAAAGAAATTCAGCAATATGTAAGTTGAATTTATAAGTAAGATATCGTAGTGAAGTACCAAACACAGTGGAGCGTGCAGTATTCCAAATAAATCACAAGTGGCTGATTGAAGAACTCTGGCAACTCAAGAAAAGTTCAAAACTTTTAATAAAATACAGAAGATAAGCGCTTTTGCGTGGTCCACCCACGCTTCATCAGATCTGAATCAGCCACTTGTGATTTATTTGGAATACTGCACGCTCCACTGTGTTTGGTACTTCACTACGATATCTTACAGATTTGGTGTTTTTTGGTGCAGCACCATTCAGCAGGGACACCGACTACTGTTTGCGTTTAAGTTGAATTTATAGTGTGGCTAACTCATAGTCAATAAAAGTAAGTACTGTTTCACTAATAATGGGTGAATGGGGAAATTCTTCACATGCGAGAATGGAACAATGTACCTGAGCAGGCAGCAAAAAAGAATTACACAGTTCACAAATGCATGAAATAGATGTACAAAAGGTGAAGAAAAGACAGGAGCAAAGTGAGTAATGAAGTGTGCAGACTGCTATGTCTTTTGTTTGGGTGCAGTGTAAGTGCACCCCTCATTTTACCTTGATATCAGCATCCCCATTTTCTCTAAGAGTCTTCCATTGCCCCTCCTTCTGTGGTATCAGTTTATTTCATTCTGCAAAGTATGTTTCTTGATAATAATAGTGAAATGGCCCATTCTGCCTGCTTATGCTGGTTTGAGTACACCTTTTGTATTCACTGTTCACTTGTGGATTCTTATGAGTACATCTCTCACTGTTTACCCAAACAGCATTACCTGCAATTAAGTGATTATGCCTGAGCAACATTCGATCATTTAAACGTTATGTTGGCTGTGGAAGCTCTGTGGCACTCTGTGAAAATACTAATTATGCTATGTCTTTTGACCCTTGTTGCAGTGTGCTGGGGTTCCTGGTATGCGCACGTTCAGGGATGGTGGGATGCAAAAGACCATCATAATATTCTCTACATCTTCTATGAAGACATTAAAGAGGTATGTGTGACTTGACTCTTAATAATGGCTTTATTTTGTTGTTAGACAGTCTATCATTCCATTACCTCAAGAGTTCTTTGCAGCAGTGAGTACCTTGCAGTTTCTGAATTGACAATATACACACACACACACACACACATATATATATATATATATATATATATATATAAAATATAATATAATATTTTATATATATATATATATATATATATATATATATAGATATATCAGAATGCCACTCCCAAACAACTAAGACAGTACCTATTATTTTATATTCTCTTATATGCTTGAGAATGGATTTTTTTATATATATTTTCTGTTGGGTGTTTTTGGTTAACACAATTCTATATGTTTTGCATTTGGCTCTATATTTGGTTGTCTGGTCAGTTCTAAATTGGCACATTATCTCCTGCTGTTCATTACAAGGCAAGAGATATCTTGGTTTAACAATAGTCACCTGACATTGCAGAGAGTATAAGGATGTAGATAATCTTTGCAGACCTTACTATCAAAAACTACACTTAGCAAGAGGTCAGAATTATTGAGGAAGAAGCAAGAGTTGTCAAGAGATAGTTGGCAGATAACTCTAGGGAGTCCATTTCAGCATCTGTCATAGCATAACCAGCAAGCCATCTTGCTCTGACAGTTAATCCATATGAAATCTCAAAAGTAGGAGAATGATCCATGAAAGATGTAGCATAATGGAGGACATTTATAGCCAGGGCAAAGTTCTCCCACAAGATCTTCCATAACCTTTATACTAAACTCCCAAATCCTCTGTTTTTTTTAAACTCCTTCACATTCACCCTTTCTTGCATTGCATTTTTGTTTTAATGTTTGTCAGATAATTAGTTTTAAGCAGCTTAATTACATAATAATGAAATATAAAACACTACATTTCCATTTCATATGTTTTCTTTGCAATGTCAGGACTTTCCCCCCAATATGGATGATTTAGGTTTATGCATTGCCTGACTGCAGAGGGCATTGTGATACACAACTGCTTCCACATACATACACATAGATGTAACTCAGCTAAAAGTGAACCATAAAGAAACTTGATTATAGTTCAGCCTGAGGTCCAGCAACGAAAAATAAACTAATGCCAAAAGGCTGCTATAGTCCTGACTACCAGACATTTTGCAATGGGCCACATAAAGAAGAATTAATAATAGGTAGTAGTCTGTATGCATCATGTTCCACAATAAGTCAATATCACACTCAAATTGCTAGCAAAATAACCACAGCTATGTCTAGCAGGTGTATACATATTTCAACTCATATCCATGTTATTATAGAATAAGGAATACTGGACAGGTCACCCATAATGCTTTGTGTTTGCACACATTTCCAAAAATTGTTGTCATTACAGCTGGACATGCAATAGAACCATATTGGTTGGCAATGATTTGTCATGTCGCTTTTGATGACTGGACATCTGTGAAGCAGCTTCCCCCACCCCCTTTCACTGTTTGTGTGAGGAGGCATCTTTGTGGGTTTAAGATAAACAAAATATGGTATTAAAAACTGTAACTTCTGATCTGTAAAGGCACTTGCCTGTGGTTTATGCTGAACATGATTTAAATGCAGAGTCTCACAGACACACACACACACACACACACACACACACACACACACACACACACACACACACACACACACACACACACATACACACACACACACACACACAAAGAACCTGTTAATGCTGCTGATGGGCACTGAGTTACGGTATCTAATGCATCAGTGATAACCTGCATGCCCAAAAGAAGCCAGGCCTTTAGAAGATGGGAAGGGGGAAGGGGAATCCCATATTTAGTGAATAGTTTTACTTCCTCGGTGGGGGGGGGGTCATGTCATATTGTTCCTGTATCTTGCAGTTTCCATGAAGCTGGCATGCCCAGCAGAACTTTTGAGATAGGAACTATTTACTTTTATCACGGAATGAAAGACGAGAAGCCAGTTATAATGGAATGTGAAATGTCACTACCCTTGGGTCCACTTTTATTTGCTTTAGTGATAAGTTATATCTAAAGGGAGAAAAACACTCCGTGAGAAATGAAAACTATTTTCCACTACAATTTACAATTTTTGACACTTTATATATATTAGTCTTTCTAGTTGCCGTCCGATGATGAATAGCTAGACTGGAGTGAAGGACAGGGGTGCAAATGAGGGAAAGAAGAAAAATATTGAGATAGCAGTGGCATAAAACGTAAGCGGCCCATGCTGTGCTAGCTGATTCAAGCCTGCTTATATCTCACATTCCTGATTGCATGTCCGTCTTCTCATTTCTCTTATTGCCTTTGAATTCCATTGCTAATTAGTTTCCTCTCAAACTGCTAGTCCCTCTCTTTCACTCACTCTTATGGGTGAACAACAGTTTATAGGCTGGGACTAGACAAAATTAAAGTTCCTAAAACTGTGAATGCGCTTTATATATCTACATGCATCTACATAGGTAGAACCCACAGCACCTCCTTGAGTAGAGGGCAGTTTTAAACAGACCACTTAATGGAACTGGGTGGTTTGCTCTTTTTTCTTTTGAGTGATTGGACCAAACTGCAGTCTTATGAAAGTTTTCCATCAAACAGGCTCAAAGCTGTATATGTTATAACTTACACTACAATTATGTGGCATCAGATATGAGATACAGGGAAATATAGGTGGTTGTCCCCACATGAAAAATAAACTGCAACTTCAAATATATTTGATCAAATGCATTTATCAGATTGTGGTTTGCTAAAGAGAAACTAAATCAAGCCTACCATAATTCCATACAATCTCACCTCTGATCTAAGGCTAACCAACTTTTTTTCTGTTACCATACTACTAATTTTATTCCTCCTTTTAATAGCCCTACGACTCTTAAAATCAGTTCAAATGACAAAGAACCTGTATGCCACATTTCATTAATGAGTCCTTACAAAACACTGACCCATCACAATCTATAATTGTTTAGAAGAAGGTAAAGAAGCTTTGCCCATTTGCATAAGAAACATTGTTTAATATGTCCACAGCAATATACAACCTCCACAAAAAAATGTTTAAAACAGCCAGTGTAGTCTAACCATGTTTGCAAGAGAAGTAATAGTATGTAAGTCAAAACCAGATATCTTATCCTAATGTTGCTTATATGTTCATATGCACAGCAGTTAAAAACCTCACCTCAGTTTTTGTCACAACTGTTAGGAACTGAAATCTCCTATTATAGCCAGCATGACTCATTATCCTTAACAAAACAGGCACTTTATTCTTCCCTCCTGCAGAAGATTTTATAGGTAATACTCTGCCAACTTGCAATTCAAATGGAAGCACTAGATTGTATACGTGCTGTCATTGTATTATTTATTAGTATTGCTATTGTTATTATTATTATTATTATTATTATTATTATTATTATTATTATTACTGTTTTATAATAACTACTCCCTGAAGAAAAAATAGTTACAAATAACAGGCTGACCTCCCAGCATTTCGGGAATAATTCAGTGTCAGTCTGTTCATTGTCAGTGCATACACAATATATGAATATTTTTCAACAACGGAAAAGTTATATTATTATCAGTTGTCCTGGAATCCATTTTTTTATTTTATTTAAACTTTATTGGTGAGGTCAATCCCATTAGACCAATGGTCTATTTTCAGGGGAGACCTGAGCTGATATTTGTACTGACTAGGGGAAATTTGGCTAGGGCACTGGGGAATCTCTCCTACTCTTTTCATTTTGGAGCTGCTAGATGGCGCCAGAGGGCTGCTATAGTGGCAAGGAAGAGGTCTAAGGGATGTGGCAGCAGCAGCAGCATGGAGAAGCAGGAGAGAAAAGTCATGGGGAGTTTGGAGGTAGAAAATAAGAATTTCGAGTGAAAATCATTTGTTATGGAGAATCGGAATGTAGATAAAGATTCATGTGTAGTGGATGATGCAACTGAGAAGCTTTTAGCTGTCTCAACAGAAAATGAAGTGAATCCATTGGAGTGGTACAGATAACAGAACTGGTGTCAGGAGGTCTTACAGTTCAGTTTGAAAATAATTGAGCAGGATGAACCAAGTGACAGTTGTGCTGTTTCATGGGGTGAGATGGCAGATAACTTTTTCTTAAGTTGTGAGGATGGTACTGTTGAGAAGGAATCAAGGTGATGTGGCAGAGAGTGCTGCAGTTACAACTTAAGCAGCAGTGAAAACAGGTGGAGACAGCAGCAAACTGTAAATAAAAATATTTGTAAAAAATAAGAGAAGGGAAACTGTGAGAATAAGAACAACAATGATACTGTAATAGACAGATAGGATGTATGGGACAAAGTGTTAACTGTTCTAGGATTTACACTCAAAAAATCGGTCTTTTATACATAGAAGAACACATGACTTAACATCTGAATCTAAGGAATGACATTGAAATTTCTTGAACTGTGTGGCAAAAACAAATATATTTATCCATGGAGCAATTATTTGTTTTCTGGTCGTATTTAACTTAAATGTTAAAAAAAAATGTTACACTGCAATTTAGAACTGATGAACAGGAAGAAGAAGATGTTTAAAAATGCGTACAGAGTTTCTGTGAAACTGTTGATTACATTGTAAAACTTAGAGATCAGAGAAACTTATGGAATGGAGGTTGGAGGTGGGAAGTTATTTTGAAATGTGAAAATAAAAAAACATGGTGGCACACCTGACAAGAGTTATTTTTGTAGCTGGCCATAGAGGGACATTCAGATATGCTGGCCAGCCTAAATAATGTTTCTTTTATGGAGACATTTCTCATTCAATTAATGATTGTGATAAGATACAATGTAACCAGTGTAGGGAACAATAGCATGCAACAAAAGAGGTGTGTCCCTTCATGCAGGCTGCATAAAAAGGGACAAGAAGGGGGAAGAAAGTGTACATGAAAAAGAACAACAAAAGGCTGAGGAAGAGAGTTTACTAGGTAAAGAAGAAACTGTAGAAGAAGAAAAAATATGGAGGGTAGAAAGGAGGGAAGTGTTTGCATACAGGAAGGGAGGTCAGGAGAAAGGAATGACACTAAGAATTTTTTGAAATTCTGAGAATCAAGGGTTGTTTACACATAAGCCCAAGAAAAATATTCAATAGGGAAAGAGCAAAAATAACAAAACAAAACATTTAAAATATTTCCCTGAACATTAAAAAGAAAGAAAAGTAACAATATTATACTATTTTCAGTATTATTAACAATGTAAGAAGGATAGGAATATTGTTAAATGTGATGTTGCTGCTTTGTTAGAGGACGAAAGATTCCTGACACATGAAGAAAAACTACAAACAGAATAATAAGGAACTTAGGAAGTGAAAGGAATTTGGCTTGGCTGTGTTGTGTAAAGAAACCCTGAGAATATTAGATGTAACATTGATTAGGTTGAAAAGACTATGTGCTATATGATGTGGATGTGAGGTAGAGAGAACATGTTTATGGAAGCAGCAAGGAAAAAGAGAAGCTGTTCCATCAAATATTAGAATATGTAGTGGTTAATGTGCAAATTATAATTGCAAAGGACTTTAATTGTGACTTAAGAGGAAGATGTAAAAAGAAAGATTGACAGATCAAACTGTAAAACATACAGAAAATGATAATGTGGTAAGTTAGTTGTGTGGAGTAAAAGTAAATGTACTTATAGAAGTGGGACATTTGGATCTGAAATGAATTCAGTATCAGGCCCAGATGGTTTAGGGTAAGGGATGTACTAGAAATTAATGGACTGACAAAGAGGGTATTTTGATAATGTACTAAATGAATGGTTGAAGAAAGGTTTTGTTTATGAAGAGTTATGTAGTGAGATATTAAAACTTATATGGAAGAAAGAGTAGAAGAATTAAATAAAAAATAGAGCCCCCATCACAATAAGTAATGTGGATTATAAATGTTTTTTATGGGAATAGTACAGAGGAGAATGGACGGAAGTATGAAGGATACTATGGAAGAAATTATACATAGTATAAAACGGAAGAGATAGCAAGAATTATCACTGGCTTTGAGAGAAATTGTGGATGATATTCTAAGTAAAATGGAGGATGTGGAACTTATGGTAGATCATATTAGTACTGCATATGAAACCAAGGGACATGATGCTTTGTGGAATGTTATGGAGATGTATGGAACAGGTAATAGAATTAGAAGACTGTATATTCCTTTATATCATAATATGCCACTGTACTCACTCCTCATAATCTTTTCCTACTATCTCTAAGACAGTCCTCTGCCTGCCCACTATGTTGTTTTGCTTCACTGACCTCTACTTAGTTTTTACCTCTTAGCTATTCCTAGCCTTATTTACCTCTCTTGGAGCTGGAATCTTGCATATGAATGATAACTTCCTTACACCATTATTAAAAATATGCATCTCTCATATCTCTCCCTCAAACTTGATGTACAGTAACAGCAAATAATACTGATTCTTTTTCTTCTTGTTCTATTGATAAAATTGCATTGATTTTGTTATACTGCTTCCTTATTTACTTTTATCATAAAAACTTTCTCTTTAAATCATTTTTGTTAATTGCTTATGTTTAAACTTTATTGTAATGTTTGTGGAGATTTTCTCCATGGGCCTCAGCTGAAAAAGGGCTATTCGGCTCAGTCGGACTATCCCGGTCAACAAATGTAAAATAAATAATAAAAAAATAAAATAATAGGATGATAGTTGGGATGGCAACGGTGATGCAGCGTTGTTGCCTCACAGCAAGAGGTTCTCCAGTTCGATTCTCGGCTGGGGTGCCTTTGGTGCGAAGTCTGCATGTCCACCCTGCGGTCATATGGGTTTCCTCCAGGTACTCTGGTTTCATCCCACATTTCAAAGAGGTGGATTGGGCACACTAAATTGGCCATTGGTGAGAGTGTGTGCATGAGTGTGTGGTGTGAATGAACTACTGCGGCAGGGATAGCCACCTGGTAGTGTAAACCTAGGTTCAAGATGATTGTTACTGTGGAAGTGACACACCAATCCCATGTGCAAAATGGGAAAAGGGGTTGAGGATGGATGGATGGATGGATGGATGGATGGATGGATGGATGGATGGAATAGGATGATAGTATTAGTAAATGAATGTCTGAGTAAAGAAATATGCATGAAGTATAGTATAAGACAAGGATGTCCCATGTGTGGAATATTGTTTGCATTGGTAATGAATGTGATAGCAAGTGCAGCAGCTTATAAAATGAAAGATGTTAGATATGTAATGCAAAAGGAGGTTATGATTTGGTTTGTTTTGACATACACATATGATATAACTGTAGTTATTAATAACAAAAATATGGTTGAGGGAAGTATTGCTTTGTCTGAATGGCTATTTAAAGGAAATAAGTATTACCTTGAATAAAGATAAAAGTAAGAGTTTGGATGATGTGGTGAAAATTAGGGTTGTATGTTTTTCAATGAATGAAATGTTTTTGCAAGGAATAAAATTTAGGGCAAAATGATATAGTCATGAGGTAATTGGAAGGACTGATAAAAGAAATGAAAGAATATATCTTATGTGGAGCTCATCTAGATTAGCATTCAGGAAAAAATGTTTATCTGGTTAATTCAGTATTAATTGGAAAAGTAATATATATGTCAAATGTTTATATAGTCCCACCAAAATATGAAAAATAAATTGCGCAGTTGTGGTTTTCTTTCATATGAGGTTCAAGATTAAACCCACTGGATAGAGATGTGTTGTATGAGTAAAGGTGAAGTGGGATTGGGGTTATTAAATGCAGTTATATATTCTAATTTTTAAAACTTATATATAGTATTAAAGTGGGTAAAGGATGAGAATGATACATTAATAGAGAGAAAGTTTAAATATAATTGCAAAAAAAAATTCTGGGAAATGATGCAAATAAGAAAAAGAGAAGAAGAACATGTGAATAAAGAAATTAAAATTATCAAAAAAAATACTAAAATGGAAATTAAAAATTGAGGATATAGAAAAAAAAATAGGAGGATGCAGTATAATAATATGAAGAAACAATAATTATGTAAATCCTTAGGAACATTTACCAGAAGACGCAATTAAAGTCATTAAATTCAAGAAAAAGTGGTATACCAAGATAGTAGATTGTCAAGATCTCCTGTGGAGACTGGTAATAAATAAGTTACAAGTAAAGAGGAATATGTGATATAAAAAGAAGGCTGAATGGGTGTGCGAATTTTCTGGGGAGGAAGAGTCAACAGAGCATTTTTTTTTTGAAATGTGAAGAGCGGTGAAACTCTGGAAAGAAAAATGTGTGAATCAAATGTTTTGAGAATATTAATGGTATAAACAATATAGGGATGAATATGATTATATATGGATATTCTAAGTATAAGAAGAAAGAATAGATGAGAAGGGTAGATAAGAGTTTATTTTATGTAATATGGGTTAGTTCGAATGAAAAACTGAATGCAATTTTGTTTAATGGGAAATAGATTTTGGCAGATATGTCATGAAAAATCAAATTATGGTTGCGGAAGAAGGAATGGGGGTCAGTTATGGAAGAGTAACAAATAGGATGTTATAGGAAAAATGAAAAAAAAAATAGTAAGGAATAGAAATGTGTATATATGTACCTGTAAATATGTAGAATTTTGTAAATACGTATATGTTTTGTATTGTATTAAATAAAGGACCCTTACTGTTTACAAGTGCCATGGGATCTTTTACTTCCACTTGAACTACCACCATCTCAGGCAGATGGTGTTCGGTTTGTCATCTCATCCAAAGGGCATCACATTCAGGAGTACAGCACCCCCACCCCCACCCCCACCCCATGCTGTACTGCAATGTCAGGACTGGAAAAATGTATCCAGCTGCCTGGTATAAGAATTAAACCAACAGCCTTCTACACCCAAGTTACCAAGACTGCTCACACATGTGCTACCTGTCAACATGTATGTCTTTAGTTCATAGTCATGTATTAGGCTCATGCCCTTGAGGGCCATTTTAGGCCTAGCCAATTTCTCTTCCAAACTTGAGAATCAGACTCTGTACTTTGTATGTGTGAGGTAAACACCTTAACCATTACACCAACCCCAAACCCGTTACACCAGTTTTAACCTTCATGATTGAATGCATAGTCTTTCATTGTAACACTGCCAGTTTAGCCATAATTTATTCAGAATAACCTCCCCCTGATAATTAGTGTATATACCATGCAAGCTCTTATTTTCTTCTGTTGTTCACCTAAGGCTTTTTGACTGGACTCAACTCCTGCAGAATGGATTTTGCCACTTATGTAAAATAAAATCCAAAACTGCCTGCTTCAACCTTAAAGACTGCTCATTAAGATGTGAAATGCGCACTCTGTCCAGCATAAGTAAATGTGATATTTTTTAGGGAAGAGCAGGCACCAAAATCCACTCTTGTGAGACACTTTGACATTGGGACACTTAAGACACCTTGCTTTGATGGATAATTCAGTTTGCTACCAGACCAAAAACATTCAACCTATGTGACTATTCCTGACTTATAGGTCTTAACTCCACCACCATCACTGATTTCTTGTTATATGACTGAAGATAGTAGTCTCCACCCATGTGATGATTTCTTACTTAAATTATATGTGCCATATTGAGTGACACTACTTTGTTTACATAACTAAAGTAATAAATCCACACTATATGACAATTCCTCATCTGCTAGACCCAGAACATTTTCAGACTCTTTGTAATAACTGATGATTTAGAAAACCTGTGATATCCCAGGTCACCTGTCTGCTGCTTATTGTTGACAGAGCCCAAGGCGGGAAATCCAGCGTGTGATGCAGTTCTTGAATGCAGATCTACCAGACAACATTTTGGAGAAGATTTACCAACACACATCATTTGAGTTTATGAAGAAGAACCCAATGACAAATTACAGCACAATCCCACCACCAATTTTTGATCACACTATCTCTGCTTTCATGAGAAAAGGTAAGGCACATTTCTTTCACTTTAATAATGAATGAAATAGTTTCCATCATACCTCTCAACTGTACAAATTTTCCCACAATGTCCAGATATTTGCCTTATATTTTTGGTCTGTTCCTCATAAAATTTGTGATTTTTCTGGCACATCACTTGGATGATCTGAAGACTGAAGTTAGTTATTTCACAGGATGAAGGCAGTCCTACATCTAAAGCATTGATAATAATTCAGTAAGCAGGAGGAGCTGAATAAACAGAAACAGAGGTGACAAAGCAGCAGGACACATCTGAGATGTAAACCACAGCTATGTCCATCAGATGTCTGGATATAGCAGGTGGAACAGAAGAATAAAGTTTAGTAAATATGCTGATGACCACTTTGCCCACCAGAAACCTTTTGCTTTACAAACATTACTGAATGATTATCTCGTATAGTCTGTGAAGACTGATTTTTGAAGACCTTCAAACACAAGAAGCATGTCATTTATTTATTTATCTGTTTATCTATTTATCTATTTATTGCTTTGGTCTGACTGAGCACTCGAGCTCATTTTCAGTAGAGGCTCAGGGAGAAAAGCTCTATTACAGTTATACAAATTATAAAAATTACAAAGAATTTACAGAGAAATAAAGAATCAGTTTCCTAACAGTTGTTCCACTGTAGAAATGGGGTTTTAGAATCATACAATGGGTAATACAATCAAGACAGAGGTTAATACAATTTGATTTCTGTAGGAGTGGTATACAATGATAAACAGGTTACATTTATATATACAGCAATATACACATTTCATACACAAAGAAGCAATGAAAAGCAGTATACAGTTATAAACATAGACAGGATTTATTTACATTTACAAGATAAAGTAATCTAGAAATCTGAGAGAGAGTCATTCAGCATGTGAACAAGAACAGAGCCAGGAGGAGTTTAGGTGCTGTTTTGTTTTGGGTTATGCTTAAGGCTAAATGCACAGCTGTCTTGTTTTAGTGAGACAGACAGGAAGTTCCACTGTCTGTTGACATAAGTTGTGTAAAGTGAGTCTCCAGCTGTATTATGGGATTTGGAGGTTATTAATAGGCTTTGTTTACTTGAGAAAAGGCAACATGGTGGAGAGTAGTGCTTGAGAATGTTTTGTAGAGAAGGGCATGTCTGTGCTTTGTGTATTATATTGTAGGCGGTTTAAAGTTGAGGGAGTGTAAGGTGATTAAGTAGTTCTAGCTAGCTGAGCTTCTTTAGTGTTAAGCAGTGGTGTGTACATTGGGTTGCTTTAGTGTTAAGCAGTGGTGTGTACAGTAGGCTGCACTAGTGTTAAGTAGTGGTGTGTATGGTAAGATGCGTTAGTGTTAAGCAGTGGTGTGTACAGTAGGCTGTATTAGTATTAAGCAGTGGTGTGTATGGTAGGATGTATTAGTGTTAAGCAGTGGTGTGTACGGTGGGATGCATTAGTGTTAAGCAGTGGTCTGTACAGTAGGCTGCACTAGTGTTAAGTAGTGGTGTGTATGGTAAGATGCTTTAGTGTTAAGCAGTGGTGTGTATAATAGGATGCTTTAGTGTTAAGCAGTGGTGTGTACGGTAGGATGCATTAGTGTTAAGCAGTGACGTGTATGGTAGGATGCCTTAGTGTTAAGCAGTGGAGTGTACAGTAGGATGCATTAATGTTAAGCAGTGGTGTGTACGGTAGGATGCGTTAGTGTTACGCATTGGTGTGTATGGTAAGATGCTTTAGTGTTAAGCAGTGGTGTGTACAGTAGGATGCCTTAGTGTTAAGCAGTGGTGTGTACGGTAGGATGCATTAGTGTTAAACAGTGGCATGTATGGGAGGATGCATTAGTGTTAAGCAGTGGTGTGTATGGTACAATGCTTTAGTGTTAAGCAGTGGTATGCACAGTAGGATGCCTTAGTGTTAAGCAGTGATGTGTACGGTAGGATGCATTAGTGTTAAACAGTAGCGTGTACGGGAGGATGCATTAGTGTTAAGCAGTAGTGTGTATGGTAAGAGGCTTTAGTGTTAAGCAGTGGTGTGTATAGTAAGATGCATTAGTGTTAAACATTGGTGTATGTGGCAGGATGCATTAGAGTTAAGCAGTGGTGTGTACGGTAGGATGTATTAGCTGCAAAGTTGACTATTTTGTTAAAGGTGCATCTAATTAATTTAGTAGGGTGGTTTGAATGTTGGTTAATATAGGTGATGCATACAGAAGGGAGGGGAGAAGGTAGGATGATGATAAGGATTCTCTTGATGAGTGTGTGAGGTAAGGTTTATTTCAGTAGAGGAAGCCTAGTTTTTGATGAGTCTTTTTGATGGCCTGGGTGATATGCAGTCATATTGCCTGGATTTTTGCCAGAATTCTCTGGAAGCAATAGACACATGGTGAGATTGTAGATTCCATGAGGTGTTTCTAAAAAGAATCTGACCATATGCCGTGTAACTCTCAAAGATAGTTATAGCAAAAGGTATCTCTGACTAAATATGCAAATATCTCTCTTTTTTCTAGTTATGAAAAATATATAGGGGTACTTACATATTATTGCAACCAGATTTTTGGAGTTGCGAAATTTGGATACTTCAAGTGACATGAGTGCATGTAAGACTCAGAATTGATCTTCAAAGTTTTTGCTACTGTCAGATTACAGTGTTTAAGTATCAGGAACAGACTAAGCTGTATACATACACAGGTAGCTTCTATGAGCAATTGCACACTGGATTCATATAGGACGTAACATTGATGCCATTACCTGTTCTCGCAAGCAGCCTCCAAAGCTGGCATCATTCTTCCCATTTGTTTCCTTTCACGTTTACTGCCTAAATCAAGAAAAGATGACCACAAGTCAGATGGCATGAACCTAATTCAACATACAAAAATTCATACAGAACAGATAACAAAGTAAGCAGTGACAAAGTAACAACAGCACATACTTTCCTTGTGGGAATCTCTGCTGTCTTTGAAGGAGATGAAGTCTGAAAAGAAACGTACGCTGTTATTTACTGACATTACGACACAATGATGAGTCGGAAACCACAGATTTTGCAAGGAATACTTTAAAATATGAGGCAAAAATCTGGACACTGGAGAAGTATTAGTGTGCATAAGTGCATTCAAACTACTGGAGACACAGACATGTTTAAAAAAAAAAAAAAGGCCGATAAATATGGACTCCAGGAAACAACAGTAGCTCAATCCTTTTTGCTAATAATAAATCACGTTTCTGAATTTTGACCCACTGTTGATAATACTTGCAAATTATGATATTTTGTCAACATGTATGTGTAGGGAAGCTTGGCACAAGTCAATATTCCTAAAATTCTTTGCTTCAGCCAAGCCTGCAAAAATGTTTTCTATATGAGAGAGGGTATACTAGTCTGTGCATAATACGGGGTAAATTGTTATCTTCAAATCCCAGCAGACCATAACAGACATGTCTCTCTTAAAGGCTGGAATAATGGATGTTGTTCACTCCTTGAGTCTGGTACCGGTACTCCTGCCTTGATCAGGTAGTCTATATGCTTCTACTTAGGACCATACAGTGTATGATACAGGTCTGTCCTTCACACATTCTGGATGACTGCTAGACCTAGCATTCACAAACAGAGTGATTCCCGTCCAAGTTCTCTTTCAAAATGTTGGCTTATCTCAATAATAAGGTCATCATTTTTTTTCTTGTGTTATGGACCTCAGACCAATTGAATCTTATTTTTTCTCCAAACACAACAGTATGATTAAGATTGGGTCACTATTTTTGACAACATATAAGGGCAAGATTGCAGTTTGTCCATGTAACTGAATGTTGATATCTGCAGTTCTGTCAGTAGAATAGATTCTCCAGAGTACATCCTCCAAATGATTTCACTGGCCTGTGAGGCAGATGGTAAATCCTTTGATGATAAACAGTTTCAGGGAGTATAGTAACTGATGCTCTAGTATCAAGCTCTCATCTACATTTTGGCCTGCTACTAATGACAAAAATTAGTAACTCAGCCAAGAGCCAGGCTCAGAAAAGATTTCATTAGGGGGTGTGGCCAAGATGAGCACAGAGTAGCAGCAGAATTCAATAGCTCCACTAAAGAAATCTTATCTACACTGGAATTTTGTCTTCTAACTAAAAATTTGGAACTTTTTTTTGGCTAAACCTATAATAATCAACATCATCTACAACAATATCTACAAAAAATAAAAATGAAAAGAAGACGGATTTTCCAGTCAAAATTTTACTTGACAAACTACTTCTCATCTGAAGAAGAAATTCAACTTGAGCTTCACAAATACAAGCAGTCAAGAATCCAGTCTCAAAAGAGAACTTCAGACTCTGATAACAAATATCCAGGATTTACATACAGAGATTGATAAAACTGACATCAAAATAGACAACGTTAAAGAAACAAAAAAACTAAACAAATGGATCTACTTCATGAGGACTTAAAACAACAAAAAAATCCAGATAACTGGCATAGAAGAAGCACTAAATGACACGGATGTCAGAATAATAGAAAGTGAAAATAATGTAGAGTTCTTACTTAAACAAAACACCACACCATCCTGCAAAATAAACTAGATGATCTTGAGAATAGATCTGGTCGAAACAACCTAAAGATTTTTGGATTACCTGAGAACATAGAAGGAAATGACATGACATGCTTTCTTACTACCTGGCTACCAAAAACTCTTGATCTTCCAGAAGCTATGTCATTTGGCATAGAAAGAGCCCACCGGTCACCAACTGCTATTAATGCCACCAATAAAAAACAACCTAGATCTGTTATAGTCAAATTTCTTTCCTCATCTGACAAAGAATCACTTTTAAAAACTGCCTAGTCAAAGTCTCCGATAAAATTCAATGACACAATAATACATGACAATGACTATTCATCTGTGGTAATAGCCAAAAGGAAATATTCTTACCTCTGATTAAAGGACTGAAGAAAGCACAAGTGAAGACACTTCTTTTGTTTCTTGCAAAGCTGAAGATTTTCATCCCAGAAGGACCCAGTGTATTTGTGGACCTAGACTCTGCACTGATTTTTGTTAAAAATCATAAGATCTTAGAAAAAAATAGAAGAAATGGAATGGGCAAACCCTTCTCTTAAAAGATTGGGATCTAACTCAACCTGGAAAACTACAGAGAAACAAAAAACAATAAAAAACAAATGAACTAAAGCACACTATACTTCTACATCTTGTTATACCTGTGGGCACTATGTTATTAAGTAAGCCTTTTACTGTTATGCTTTCTCTGCAAGGTAAGCTTTTCTTATCATCATAAAAATGAAATAATTATACAACTACATATATCCCATATGTTTAGTTTAATTATTATAAATATAGTTATATACTACTCTGTCTTCTATAACTGTAATGGTATCAAACAGTCATTCTTAGATAACATTACATATTATAATAAAACAGTAGTGCTGACATAACATAATCTATCCCCTAAATATAGACATTTTAGAAATAGTATTCTTCTTCTTTCGGCTTTTCCCAGTTAGGGGTCGCCACAGCGGATCACTTGTCTGCTCATGACTGACAGTGGAGTTTTACAGTGTTAAGTTGCCATCCCGACGCCCAACCTTCCACAGAAGGCACACACGCACTCACACCTAGGGCCAACTTAGAGTGTCCAATCCACCTGCAGCATGTCTTTGGGATGTGGGAGGAAACTGGAGCACCCGGAGGAAATCCACGTGACCACAGGGAGGACATGCAGACTCCGCACATAAGGCACCCCAGCTGAGGATTGAACCAGAGAACCTCTTGCTATGAGGGGGCAATGCTAACCACTGCACCACCATGTCCACCCATTTTAGAAATAGTATATAAATACTACATTGATTCTATATTTTTATAGATATAAGCACAACAATCCTCTGTATAAGTAAAATGGACTAAAAAAAGTTCTGCTATAGATGTTAAATATTCAATTTATTTATATATATATATATATATATATATAATGTCGACTCTCACTTGCATGCCTATAATATGTTCGTCAGACACATGTCCGAATAATGGTATAGTCGACAGATTATAATTCCAAACTCCATATTGTCATAAAATACTTGCAGTCACACATATGATCATCGCAGAAAGGAATCCACTGTTTACGATGACGGCATCACCTTAGTTTCACACTTTGGAATGACACTGAAACGTATTCGCATTTAGGATGTGTGGAAAATGTGCGTACTGCATGGATGGGATACTAATAGATGTCAACACAGCATTCTAGTGTATCAATAGGTAAATGTGCAAGACTACATTCGGAAGCAGCATTTTTGATGTATTAAAGAATAACTAGTAAGTGTACCATAATCTGATGTTGTTGACAGGTGTAATAAAACAGGAACGTATCTGTGTTGTAAAAATGTCGCCGTAGACATGAAGTGAAATGTATTACTGTTGCTGAAACTACTGTTATTGAGGCATATGTATGCATATAGTTGATATACATTGATGCATACAAAACACTTATATCGTTTGAACTGTGATCATAGAAAGTGCTAATAGTGTGGAGAAAGTGACAATGTTTAGTATGTAATGTTGTGTAAATATAAATGAATACCTAAAGTACTATTGACATTTGCTGCATGTATAGGTAATATTATAGTTAACATGCATTCCGATAAGAGGAATAGATGTCAGATGGGGTTGATGTTGTGTACATGTTGTCCTTGAAGTGCTAGTATTACTTACTGATGTCACTGAAATGTATGTTATGTACAGGTAGTGCATGCTTGTTGTAGTACAAAACCATGTTTAGTGTACCGGAATTTTGTCATTATCTTTTAAGCAGAACATGTGTAAGTTTGTAATGTTTAAAATGTGATTTAATTATAGGTGTGCTGTAATAAGATGGCTGAGCAACATGCATTGACTTATCCAGGAGTACTTGGCAATAGTTATTCCACTGTAATGTCACAAAAGGGACGGTCAATACTGTGCATAGATGGCTACCAGTATTATCTGGAGGAAAAATGTTAGTGAGGAATTATTGGTGCTGTATACTGAAATGTAAGCAGAAATGTAAGGGCCTGTGTATCACTGAGACAGTAGATAGTGGTGAAAAATTACTGAAAAGTGTTGAACATTTTCATGCGCCTGATGTTGTAAGAGTAGAACAAACAAAGGTCCATGATAAAATTAAAAGGAGAGCTGAACAGACATTAGAGGACCCATGTAGGCTTAGGCGTAGGAGTAGTACACTACCTAAAGTGAACTTGGCTAGTTTAAAGGATCTCACCCCAGAAATGGTACCTTTAAAATAGGGACAGTTTATCATTAAACATAGTGCATTAAGGAGTCATAACAATGATGTTATTATCATGACAATGGAAAGTAATCTAAATCTACTATGTAATTCGGACTTCATGTTGGTGGATGGGACTTTTCCTATTAGTACTCAAGAATATAAGCAGGTGTACTCAGTGCATTGCAGTTTGGAAGGTAGTGAACACACTAAAGTTGTGCCTGTTGTTTATGGTATACTCCCTTCAAAATGTGAAGAGTGTTATGACAAGTTTTGGTCTACATTGCTTTCTATTTGTGAAGAATAACAACAGCGATTATGTTCTAAAATGGTACTAAGTGATTTTGAGTTGGAAGGGATTTTGGGTTGGAAGGTAGCCTGATGGTTAAGGTGCTTGCCTTATAAACACAAGGTGCAGGGTTTGAGTCTCACAAGGGATAACTTGCTAGGCTTAAAATGGCTTGCAAGGACAGTTAGCTTAGTACTAATCTATGAACCTATGAAAAAGGGTCTGTGAATAGCATAGTGAAGCACCTTCCTAATAGTACAGCTAAAGGTTGCTGGTTTCACCTGTGCCAGATTCTGTGGAGGCAAATACAGAAGCTTAATCTGACTACAGTGTATGGTAATGACACACAGTTTGTCTTACTTTGTAAACAAATTCCTGCTTTGGCATTCATACATACTGAATGTGTATTGGAAACATTAACTTCAATTGAAGAGGCTTTGGGTGACAGAGGTGCAGGTTTATGTGATTTCTTCAAGAATAATTACACTTTAGGTCATCCTAGATGTTATAGCATGTATGGTAATACCTCTGAGAGACAACCCCCCTCTGTTTGAGGTGTCATTTTGGAATCAGTCATATACTTGCACTATGGGTACCCAAGGAGTCAGAATGCAGTGGAAGGCTGGCATCACAGATTAAGGAGTTTACTAGGGAAGAAAGGCGTGTATATCACAGATGGTTTACATGCTATCTGCCTAGTACAGAATCACTTGGAAGACCTTAAGCAGAAAATGTTATGCTGTGTTCCTTCCACACCTAAAAAACGTACACTAACCGATAAAGAACATATGATACAATGTTTATTAGCTAAAAGTGATGAATTTACACCTCTGGGATTTGTACAGCTAATGGCATATCATTGCCATTTTAACACTATCGATTGGAAAATTCTACTGATATTCTTGATTTCTACATTCACTCATCATGTGATGATAGTACGGTACATTATGTATTCAGGAGTTATGTTAAATCAGCACTGGGACATGGATTATTCTGATTTACTACACATTTGATTGAAAATTATGTTTTTACATGGTACAATCTGTTTTAGTGTTCATACATTGCTATACTTGTTTAGTTTGGATGGCACAGAAGCATGTTTCACAGTGGATGGCACAAAAAGGATGGCATTTCCGGAAACTGCTGTAAAAAGTCGAATTCGACATTTTCTACAGAAACATACATTTTCACATTTTTCTTTACCGACCATTGTACTGTTCGGCTTTCTTTTTCTTTAGACTTTCGAATGTTTAATAGTAAACCTATATATGTATGTATATATATATATATATATATATATATATATATATATATATATATATATATATATATATATATACACACATCTTCCTTACTCTTTAATTGGGTATTCTATTTTTTATATTTTGAATGAATTTTTAACTTATATTAATCAAACTACTTCATTTTTTAAATTTACATGGAATATAAGTGATAATAGTATTAATTATTTAGATAATAATCTAATTAAAGATTTTGAAAATGAAACTTATATTTCATTAATTCACAGAAAAGAATCATATTCTAATAGTTTCCTCCATTATAGTAGTGCACATCCAGAACACCAGAAAAAATCAGTTATAAAAGGTCAGTTGGTAAGAGCTGCCCGAATGATTACTAACTTTGGGGAATTTCAAATAGAATGTAATTTCTTACGAAGTATGTTTATTAATAAAAATTACCCATCAGTGTTAATAGATAAGTTAATTACAGAAGTAACACAAAAAAGATTAAATGGTCACTTTGTGCCAATTTTACATGGGCAAAATATTAATATTAATACCATAAGTAATGGAGACCAAAATATGACAGGTATTTTTAAGGAGGAAACTATAATAAATTCTATAGCTAATAGTAATTTAAGGTTCCAAGATGAAAATGAAAATTAATTTACAAAAGCATTAATCATTACTTTTTTGCAGGAACATCAAATATTAAGGGAAATATTTAAGAATAATTGGGCAATATTAATGAATGATTCTCAATGTAAGAAATATATTGACAATTCCCCTAAAATAGTGTAGAGAAAAGGGAAAAGTTTTAAAGAGTTACTAAAATCAAATACTCAAAATACAAAAAATAATAAAGCAATAAATGGAATGAAAAACTGTGGTACTTGTAACTGGTGCCATAAAATTAAAGTAGGACAATTTTTTCACTTAAGAAATAAAAAATATTTTTTAAAAAATAAATATAACTGTAGATCAAAAGCTGTAGTTTATTTAGCTATGTGTGATTCGTGTTCGTTATTTTATGTAGATAAGACAGAGAGAGCTTTGTCTCAAAGAATTTATGAACACGAATACGCTATTAAGAAAAATAAAGCGAATAATGCTTTAGCAAAACACATTAATGAGTATAATAGCCATCAGTTTTATTTTACAGTTATAGACCATGTAGAGATAAAAGTTAGAACACCTTGGGGTTTAATATTTGAACAAAAAGCATTACAATGGCAAATTAAATTACAAGTGGATACATGGCCAGGTATAAATGAAAGTACAATAACACCAATATTAAAATTGATGGCATTAAACAGAAAGAAAATTAAGGATTAAATAATGTATTTTGAGTATTAATTGTGGACATCTTTTGCATAATTTATATATTTAAAAATAAACTCATTTAAGAATCAGTTTATATATTTGATATCTAATTTTAAATAATAAAATATATTGGACATAAACTGATTTTTTATAAAAAAATTTTTATAACTTTTGTAAAAAAAAATTTATTAATATTGATTAATATATAATTATTTAATAAGATTGCTTTTTTTATATGTGCATGAATATAAATGGAAGTTATGAAAATGTTTTAATATACATAATAATAATAATAATAAATAATAAAGAATAATACTTTTTAATATTAATATTTATTGTTTAATTTTTATTAATAATATATAATTTATTACGTAATTTAATAATGTTGTTAATATACACATATATATGTTCATTTATTTTAATTGATCTTTATATTCTCAGTTAGGCTGATACCATTCTTAAGCTAATTTTATTAAGATTATTTTAAACTAATTTAAAATTTTATTTAAATTAAGTTGAAAGGTTATATTATAATATTTTCCATTAATGTTGAAATTTTAATAAAAATTAATTACGGAAAATATCTTATAATATTTTATAATATTTAATATTATAGCTAGTACATTAATCTAAGACCTTTTAATTCCATAAGTTTGTAATCAGTTGTTCCATATATTAGTAAATTCTTGTATAAGTATAAATTCTGGTATTCACGCAAGATGTGAATTTGAACCATATGATCATTAAGGAAAGTTAAAATATTTTCCAATAGTCATTTTAGTATCAATAGGCATGCGCGTATTGCATGAGTCATGTGAGCAGGATTTTTTGAAAAAAGAAAGTTATAAAAGGAAGTGATGCAATTAAACCGACTGTCTGATGAAGTTTAAAACTTTTTAAATGAAAGCGCTTATCTTGATCGTTATTTTTAAAGTTTGTATGTCTGAAGCAATTTGATCGTTATTTTTTAAAGTTTGTACATCTAAAGTTCATTGTTTATAATAAATTTATATCTAATCTGGTTGGTGGCTTTTTGCTTTTGGCAATTCAGTGGTTGATATTGCGTATGTTTGGAAAGGAAAGGGGATAATGTCACCGAGTTTCAGTTTTTTTTTCTGTCTCTCTTCTTATTAGAATGTTTCATATGAAATAGGAGAATGGGTGGGAAGAGGGAATGATAAGAAAAGAGAAATAACAAAAGGAAATTTTTTTATGATTTTCATGTGATCTATATTCTATGTCCTCTGTGTGAACGTCTGCAGTTTGTAATAGACTTGTGCTGACTGTAAGGAATCCTGAAAGCCTTCCTTCACAAAGTAAAACAAGGAGGAAAAGGGTGTCCTGAAAACCAGTACAAGACTCCCAAACCAGCAAACCAAGACACCTGGAGAACTAGTGTGCAAAAATTACTCAACGCCATTCAAACAACCCAGTCTGTTCAAAGACACGAATGCATATCTAATATTAACACTTAACTAGATCACCGTGTTTTCTTCCTTACCACACAAGACTTCATCAGATAACACAAAACCCAAGAGAGTTGTCACTATCTGAACCCACCAATAAGTTTAATAACACAATTAAACATGAATTAATTGATCAATCAAATAAATCAAATAGATAGTCCTAGCATTATGTGCCATAAAAAATTCATATCAAAGTTCTAGTTAATTCTAGTTAAGAGTTAATATTATTTCTGCATTCGTGTATTTGGAATAAACTGGGTTGTTCGAACTGTGTTGAGTGATTTTTATATACTAGTTCTCCAGGTGTCTTGGTTTACTTTCCTTCGCAAGCTACTATCCGAAAAAGAAAAAAAATAGCTGATGTAACCTTTTTTTTTTTTTTTTACAGTTTTCCTGCTGATTTTCATCAAGAGACAACTTTGGGGCTGTAAATCTCCTCGCACTGATGATTCACGAGCTTTAATTAGCTCAAACAACCAAGAAACAGCTTGGAAATCCCTTCAGATGCTTTGTTTCTCTTTAGAACAACACGACGCGCACTAATGATGACAGCACAGCAAGATGAACTAAACCAGGAAGCCTACAGCCTAAATATCTTTGGGAAACAGTTTTTAACTTCAAATCAACATTTATTAACTTACAAAACAGCCCAAAATCATCAAAATAGAGGTTAATGATCGATGAGGATTACAACATATGGACAAAAGAAAGGCTGTCTGGCAGCTCTTAGATTGGTGGTATCCCTTGTCTGTCCAAGGAATTCTGACACAAAGTGTATGCCTTTGAATATACACCCTTCCCCTCCTATCAAATAAAGGAAAGCAGGCTAAGCCTTAAGCCTTTTCATCCTTTTCCCTGCCTGCAACATCTCCCGGCTGTGCCCAAGTCACTAATCGAACCAAGTCACATGGACAGAGTGAGGCCGTTATCCCTCTGTTTCACTGGAGCTGACTCACTGACTCGCAAAGTCCCTGTAACATGTTTCTACCAATGCAGCCAAAAGAAAAAAAAAACACCAAAACTAATGCAAAGCAGTTGTATGAAAATGCTGAAACCACCCTTAGAACTCTCACTGCAAGGTAAATTCAAAGAACTACAGGAAGGTTAGGCCGCGATTCTGTCACCATATAGCAGCAAGAAGAGTCGATTAGGTAGACTTCAGAATTGAACAGTTTTCTTCATTTCATGGGGGACAAAGCACTCTGAGTATATATTTAAGTCTGATAATGATTACCAGAGACTATATTGAGATGTTGAACGTTGCACTCGGGTGCTAGATACCTAACTGGTCATTTTGAGATTGCTCAATGTACTGTTAGATCATATTTCTGTGCTCACTGCTTTTTTGTAGTGATGTGTAGGGGCTTGAAGTCTTTAAGATATATAACAGTGGGAGATTGCAGCCTCCCAGAGAAATGATACCTCAGTATTTGTGTTTGTTCAGTGATCAGTCCTCTGAGGTGTTATCACAGAGTGAGAATACTAAAGTAAGGGCATGCAGGGAGCATTGGAGGTGCAATAGGGCTTGCACAATCTAAAAAAGGGTTCTCCTTATCTTGTGTAGGTACTATTTTCATGAAACCTGTACTTTAGCGTTTGTAAATCTAGACAATCAATTCTGTGTAAATACTGCCATGCAGGAGTGTTTCAGTCTGTCATAATGGAAGTCACTCAAAGACGAAGGAAAAATGTTGTATGTGAAAGGTCAATATTTTCGATGTGTACACTGTACTGCAACTGTTAACATTATATGGATGAGTTAAGGAATGTGCACAGCCGTGCATTTGGTGATTAGGAAGAAGGACATCTAAGGAGCAGAAGTGTTTGGTTTATCTGTTGAAAATGTTAAAAGGAAAATGTTGCTTACAGACAGAGATTTGACTTTGCAGACTGCACAGGATGTGTGTAGATACACTGAAATTACAACAGAGAAAGTTAAGCAATTTGAGGAGATTCTTAAAGAATGAAATATCTGAAAAGTGTCAATATATCCTGGCTAGAAGCCTCTGTGAAATGATCGCTAAAAGATTCAAGCTTGTGTCTGTTAGGTGTGGGTCACTTCATCAAATAAGACAATGCTATGCTTACAGCTTATAGCTTCAGAGTTCAGAGAACAGCAATAGAAAATATGTAAGCATATTTAAATGAGCCATGCAAAGAAATGGAAGAAGATAACAAAATGGGAAAGACAAGAGATCTCTTCAGAAGACTGGCAATATTAAGGGAAATTTCTATGGAAACATGGGCATGCTAGAAGGCAAAGATGGGAGGGGACATAACGGGTAATGGTAAATATTAAGAAGAGGTGGCAAGACTTGTACAAAAGAGCTAATAAGAAGGAACCTCACAAATTTATTACACACAGTGGAATCTTCTGTGAACTAAAAGCAGACATCCTAGAAAGTGAGTTTAAATGGACCCTAGAAAGCCTTGCTATAATGCTGCAGAAAGTGACAGAATGGAGCTCCTATAGTGCTGCTTGAAATTTGGCAGCAAATTTGAAAAACACATTAGCGGACATTGGATTCGAAAAGGTTAGTTAATATTCCAATCCAAAAAAAAAACAGCAATGCAAAAGAGTGCTCATATAATCTCACAATTGCACTTGTTTCACATGCTAGAAATGTAATGATCAAGATCCTGCAAACTAGACTCCAGCAACAGATAGGCCAAGAGCTGTCAGATGTACAACCTTGTTTTAGAAGGGGAAGAGTAATCAGAGACCAAATTGCCATTATTTTCTAGATAGCACTAAAAAAAGGAGTTCCAGAAAAAAATTTGATTCCCTGTCAATGACTAATAGAAAGTCTTTGACAGTGTAGATCATAATAAACTGGGGGGGGGGGGGTACAGGCTACCTTATTTGCTTCATGAGGAATCTGTATGCAGAGCAAGAAGCATCAGTTAGAACCAAATGTGGAGTAACTAACTGGTTCGAGCCAGGGGAAGGAACATGACAGGCCTACATATTGCCACACTAATTACTTATTTTATATGTATGTTAAATATACCATGAGAAATGTTGGGTTAAATGAATTGCCAGGAGAAAATATTAACAACTTCATATATACAGATGATGCCTCTCTGATGGCTGGAAGTCGGGAAAAGTTTAAGATCGTATAGATGAAGGTGAAAGAAGAAAGTGTAAAACTTGGCTTGCTACTCAACTTTATAAGGACTAAAATTATGTCATTTAGTCTTAGCAGTTCTTTGCAAATAGATACAGAAGAAGTGGAGGCAATGGCACACTTTATTTTCCTGAGATTAAATAAAATTAAAAGACTCTTGCAAAACTCTATGGCAAACCTGGATAAGATTTTAAAAAACAGAAATATCATGTTGTCAATTAAGGTCCATATAGTGAAAGCTATGTTTTCCCATCAATAATAATGGCTATGAGAGATGGACTATAAATGACATTGTGTGCCAGAAATTTTAACTGTGGTATTAGTGACAACTCGTTTACAGTGACATAAGTATATCTCACAGAGGATACCACTATCCTGGAACAGACTTCTCATCGAAAGCTCATCCCTGTCTATATTCAAGCACAATTTGGATTTATGAGTGGGTAAAAGAATATTTACCCCAGGACTGCCCTCTGTGCTAGTAGTGGGCAGAGGCAGCTCCTAAATGCTTTATCCCAAGCATGGGTCCCCTCACAATTATCTATGGTAGCATCCCACTTATTCTCACTAGGGGCAATATATAATTATCGACCATGGGATAGGTATGGCAATCAATCAGGATAAGTTAATTCAAGCATCAAAAAGTAAATTGGCTAGACCTAAATGGCCTGTAGAGGCAGCTAGCCTAGTACTTACTTGTGAACCTATAACCATATGACAAAAGTAGTAGCCCATAGAAGTACAATGTCTTAAGGTTATCTATTGGAAGTTCAAGGAGAAAAAGGAAACTGGCAGGAACAAATCAATTACTTACAGTATACCAAGTGGCAATACTAGAAGAGAGAAATGATTCCATATTAGTAATGCTGCAAATGTATTAATATCACTGTAGCTTATATCTCTTAATAACAAGCAGCGGTCCACAGTTTTTTCAGCAGAAAGTGATACATTGGCAGGGGCTGGAATTTTCAACATGTAACTTGCAGTCCAAGATATCTATAGACAAGTAGCATGTTAAAAGGAACCATGCATAAATCATTTGGGTCTACAATAGTAGTTTCCCCTCAAGTGTTTGGCAGTGCCCTGTATAGATACAGACACCTTGAGTTGACATTTTTCCTGTAAAAGCACCCTTGAAATTTCACCAATACCTAGTTGCACAGAGGACAACTAGTTTGGCAAGTACTGTCCTCAGACTTGCTAACCAGATACTCCTGACATTACTTTATATGCTTGCTGTAACCATCAAATTAATAAAAAAAGGGCTTGTTGCCATGGATATGAACTGCCCCACTATCTCCATTACTGACTTGGTGGATATGTGCATACTGAAGCAATGTTGAAATTTCCTCATGTTTACTGACAACCAGCTAATTCTCAAACAAAGTAGGTGAGAGATGTATTTACACAATGCCACTGTAGGCAACGCTCTCACATAAAAGCATTCCTAATGTCAATGAGGTTGTCAGTAGTACACACACTGTACCCATCACACACAGTACAAAGCAAACACATGAACCTGCATATGCTGAGGCACTTAAATGTAACCTTCCTAAAATCCAAAGACTTCCTAGACAAACTACGCATAACAGATACCCTCAGAAGCCCCCAAATGCACACTTTCAAAGCAACACCCACATCATCACATACAGCCACATCTCATGGAGCTCTGCTTCTAAGCCCATAAGGTAAGCCAGCACACAGTCCAACCTTCTGGTTATTGGAAACTCCATTGTGACTCACACTGATATCCCTCTCACCATGTTGGGTAAGGAGAAAGTCACGGTCAGTTGCTTATCAGGGGCCAGGATCCATCACATTATGCATGCAGTCAGGACACTGGACAACAAGTACCAGTACGACTCAGTCATAGTCAATGCAGGTGTAAATGAACTGAGATGTACATCCCTAAACTATATGAAGAGAGTCTCAGGCTGGTAACAGAAGATGACTGACTTTAATAATTGGCTTAGTGTGTGTATGTGTTTGTGTGTGTGTGTGTGCGTGCACGCTCGTGTGTGTGCAGTCAGTGAGACATGGTTTAAAACTGTGCAGAGCACACTAGCAGTGCACGGTTATAATGCCTTCCACACATTTAGACTAACTACTACACATGCAGGGACTAAAGATGCAGCTGTCTCAATTTACATCAAAAATAAATATACCTCAAGGCTGGTCAAACAGGATAATGCACTTGAGCTTCTCCAACCTCAGATCACCATAGGCAAAATCTCATACCACGTCCTTGTAAGCTAAAGTGTCCCCCTCTATGACCCAAAAAACTCATAACATGTATTTAAGCTTATTGGAAGCACTAGCCATCCAACCTAATACCATATTTATGGATGTCTTTAATTATCCCACTAACTATCCCATTAATTAGGAATCATAAAAGACACCAAATGTGCAGGTGCAGAGATTCCTGGATTTTGTAAACACATATTCCCTGGACCAGATTGTCAATACACCAACCAGGGGTGCAAACATACTGGATCTAGTTCTCACTAATATGGGAGATCACTGCACAACCCCTAGTGTAATGTCCTCTCTGGTAAGGTCAGACCACAAAATGGTCTCCTTTGAAGGAAAATAAAATCCAGTACCCCAGCTAATACTGGAATGTTCAAAAATTACTCTTAGGCTAACGTCCTACTATTAAGTAATCCATCCATTCATCCATCCTCAGCCACTTATTCCCATTTTTGCACATTGGATCAGGGTGTAAATAACCTGACACAATTTCAAATCCACATAAGCCCTGGGAAAACTGCTGCCTACTTGGAACTGTTTACAGAAACTGTATAAAAGCATATTAATTGCTGCATAGAGGCAGCTGCTCCTTCCAAGAAGAAGTACATAACTAAATAAAAAAGCAAGCCACCCTGGTAGAATCACAACATCATTAGGCTGTATAACATAGGAAAAAAATCATGGCAAAAATTAGGAGGTGTAGCACTCAGCAGGATAAATGCTTCCTCATCAGACCAAACAACTCTGAGAGCAAATAAGGTCTACCAAAGCCAAATATGAGGTAAATTTGGCCTCCCAGGCTAAGAAGAACCACAAGGCACTTTTTAGGTTTGTCCACAACCTCAAACACGATACACAGTTGTGTGCAGAGCTCATTTATAATGTCACCTATATGGAGCCAGAAGATATAACATACAAACTGGCAGATAAATTCAGTACTAACTTTATCCATATCCCTCTTGTCAAGAAATACCATCAGATATAACTCCCCCTACTACCACTAGGAATGCGTTCTCATTTCTGTCTCTAAGACCAAGAACACTGTATTGATGGGCCCAGGCATTATCCCAGGATGCCTTTTAAATAGTATGAAACATGACCTATGAGGTCCTTTGGATCTGCTATTTAACTGTAGCCTCCAACAGACTTCATGTCTCACAAATGGAGAGGAGCAATAGTCATCCCTCTGCACAAAAGTAAAAACTAAAAGAAAAATCCAGCCACGATATAGTTTTCATTGTATGATACCTTAAACCTCCTGTAGTTGAGGCCCATGGTATGTATGCAAATGGCTTCCTTAAGGACATCAAGTG
This sequence comes from Protopterus annectens, assembly GCF_019279795.1. Lineage (NCBI taxonomy): Eukaryota > Metazoa > Chordata > Ceratodontiformes > Protopteridae > Protopterus > Protopterus annectens. Next base: position 1,592,031,836 of record NC_056744.1, read on the forward strand.
CTTCAGCTACATGGCTTCTGAATGTCCATGACTTCTTTACTTTTTAATTATTTGTAGTTACATTCAGGCTAATAAAGCAGTTTTTACTGAATGGTATGTCTATGTGTCCTTTTTACCATTTGGTCTGCACAAAAGTGAGCCATGTACAGACCGTGGAATTTACAGACCCATAAGTCTCACTAGTCTCATATGCAATGCCATGGAAAGAATTATCATTGAGCATTAATGACACAGAAAACCTGTAAACACTGGACCCAACCCAATTTGGTTTTGTCAAGGGCAGATCATGCCTACTCAACCTTCTGGTGGAATTCTTTGAGAAGGCCACCACAGCAATTGATGCCTACCTTGACCTGGCCAAGGCATCTGACACAATGGCCACTTAGGCATTGTTGATAAACTCAAGAGACTAGGTATAAACCATTATATCACCTCGTGAATAGCCAGCTGGCTCACACACAGGACACATGAAGTTAGAAATAGGGAGATCACCTCTACAAAAAGGCTAGTCACAAGTAGAATCCCTCAGGAATCAATCCTCAGATTGCTACTTTTTGGCATTTACTTCTCTAAAGTCAAGGCCGATGTCAAGGGTCTCCACATGTGTCAGAGCCATGGACAAAAACTAAATGTCAAGAAACGCATAATAGTATCCTTCAGGAAGTCAACCACCCCTGGTAATTATCATACTGACAACACACCCCTAAGAGTTGTCCCAGCAATCAGGGACTTGGGGACACACATAGATAGTAATCTAGCCTTTAACCATTGTGTGTTTACAGTAGTGAGGAAATTATTCTATATTGTACAACTTATAAACACAGATATGGCATCTAGGTCCATGGAGGTCATTATAGGTTCATAGATTGTTTATAGAATGGTACTAGGCTATCAGCCCTGGGGCCTATACAAGCCTAGCCATAACAATTCCCTGGCTATTTCTTCCCACACTATTTACTTCCCTGGTCCCCTGTCTAGCAAGGTGACTGACGTGATCCCCGGGGTGAATTTCCTTTCTCTCATCCAATCGTCAAGGTTCCTTTTGAAGAGGACCAAAGAGGCACTCTGCTTGACAGGTATGGGCAGTCTATTCCAGAGTCTGGGGAGTCTCTGGGTCAGGAACCTATCCCTCCAGCATGTTTTGTTTATTGTGATGACAAGGTTTAGATCCCTGGAGCATGTGGCTCTGAGGGATTGGGATTTCTTTAAGTGTAGCATGTCCAACAGCTCTGAGTTTGACATGGCCTTGTATGTTAAGCAGAGATCGCCTCTGAGTAGACGATATGTGACAGAGTATAGCTGGAGTTTTTTAAGGTGGTCAGCATAGGGCATCTGCTTTAGGCCTGTGATTCTTTTAGTAAGGTATTTCTGCGGCCTTTCCAGTTGTTGCAGATGTCTTGAGAGGTACATACCAAATGAGGCATTGTATTCTATAATGGGTCTAATGAGGGATGAGTACAGTGGGACAATGACCTCCTTTTTTCTGGATGAAAAGCCCTTAGTGATGAGGTGTGCCACATAGAAAAATTTCCTGACTGTTGTGGCGATGTGGTTATCGAAGGTGAGACCACTGACAACCTGTGTCCCTAAGTCTTTTATCACACTTTCTGTGTTTATTGTACTGACACCTATGTGGTAATTCACGGGTACAGTTTTTTCCCAAAGGGAATAACTATACATTGAACTACACCAGGAACCAAACCTCACCAAGACAAATAACTGGAGGAAAAAAGGCACGGATCAAGGCAGAAGTGCTGTATCCAAATAATAAAAAGTCAACAATCCACAAAAGGTAAATATAGTGCTGCAAGGCCAATAAACGCTCCAAGGTACGATAAGTATCTTTATTAACACAAAATTGCAGTGCGTCGACCTAGGTTTCGTCCGACTCCTCGGACTTCTTCAGAACACTGTATGTAAACATGTGATAAATATTGACAAAATGGTGACAGTCAATAGACAAAATGTAAGGATACACCAACATATCAATTGTTTTACACGCAATGTGGTTTACATTGCAGTATGTCAACAATGTGACAGTTTTTATGTTGGGAAAACTAGTAGGCTGTTGCGGGACAGGATTAAAGAACATATATTAGACATTAAAAATGGAAAATTAACCAACGCCTTAGCAAGACATATAAATCAATTTAACAGTCACCAGTTTAAGTTTTTTGGAATATTCCACCAGGGCGTTGACCCACAAGGTAAAATCACCAAATTTAACCTTGATATAGTAGAATTAAGAATGCAAATTTTATTGAACGCCAACCAACACCCTGGTTTAAACGAATATATTAGCATAAAACCCATATTATGGTTACACAACATAAAAGGTACCTAACACGTATATTTAGCATTATACATTTACATATATTTAAAATACACATATACTTTTTTGTCCACAATATTCCAATTATATATATATATTTGTATACATACATATATATATATATATATTTTTACACATATTTTTTTACACATATTTATTATATATATATATATTTTTTATATCCATTTTTTGTATTAAATTTACGGCCAGTTTTAAAACTATTTTAGACGTTTTTAAATAATAATTTAACACACGTAAATATGTTAATTTAATATGTTTTTTACACAGATTGATATTTTCACAATTTATTGTCTCATCTAAGTGCAATGGTAAAAATTTTATGTAACAAAAAATTTTATGTAACATTGTATTAACTATTTTGCACACAATATTTATAGCATCATATATTACAAATTTTGGAATTTTAGTATTTATTAGGGTATCTGTCGGATTATCATTTTATACATTAATTGAGATATGTTCAACACACACAAGGGGTCTTAACAGATATATTTATTAATATTTATTAACATATATTTTTTCAAATCAAACACATATTTTCAATACAAATATACTTATGTACACATTTATTATGTTTTTAGGTAATGTTATGTACATATCTAGTGATTTTATTCAACATTGCATGTACCAAGAAGTTTGTTCACGTTTTTAAACTTTGTTTCTCAACCTTGGTTTCATTTTTAATTTGAATATCTATTTGTCTCATTACACAATTTAGTGACTTGATGGATTAATTAATTAATTAATTAATTAATGTGATTAAAGTGATTATATAAGCACTCAGTCCTGGGTGCTACAGTGTTCTGAAGAAGTCCGAGGAGTCGGACGAAACCTAGGTCGACGCACTGCAATTTTGTGTTAATAAAGATACTTATCGTACCTTGGAGCGTTTATTGGCCTTGCAGCACTATATTTACCTTTTGTGGATTGTTGACTTTTTATTATTTGGATACAGCACTTCTGCCTTGATCCGTGCCTTTTCCCCTCCAGTTATTTGTCTTAATAACTATACATTTCTTGGCATTGAGCTTGAGCCCATGGCTCTGGCACCAAGCTTCTGCTTCTGTAAGGCCCTTTTGTAGAGTATCCACATCATTTGGGGATTCAATAATGGCTCCCAGTTTGCAGTCATCTGTGAACATTGTTAGCCAGAGTTCCTTAGTGTTAGCCTGTACTTCCTGTAGACTGTAGATGCCAAACAAGAGTGGTCCCAGGACTGAACCCTGAGGTACTCCACTTGCCACTTGTCTGGAGTTGGATTTGGAGTCGACTACTTTTACAGTGTGGGTTCTGTCAGCAAGCCAGTTGGCAACCCATTGGGTGATGTAGGGATTAATGCCCAGCTTAGTAAGTTTATCTATAATTCCAGAGTGGGGGATGGTGTCAAAGGCCTTGGCAAGGTCTAGATAGGCTGCGTGGATCACCTTACCCTTGTCCATGGCTCTGGAGACTGATTCAAAGAAGTCAGTCAGGTTCAGGAGACAGGATCGGCCCTTAACAAACCCAAACTGGGTGGGGTCCAGTGTTTGAAGGTTGCCAATGTCTTTGTTTATAAGTTCCATGATAATACACTCCATAGCCTTGCAGATAAGGCTCGTCAGACTGATGAGACGGTAGTTACCAGGATCGAAGGTGGATCCCCCCCTTGTGGAGTGGGATAACTACAGCTCTGCATCACTCAGTGGGCATGAAACCTGAGGTGAGGCTATGATTAAACATGACACTTAGGTGAGGTGCCAGTTCATATTGTAGTTCATGTAGTACACAGCCCGGGATGTCATCTGGTCCCATGGATGCTGTATACCTAGCTTTGGAGAGTACGTTTTTTACCTGTGTGGCCATTATTACCAGAATTTGGCAATCTTCTGGTATTGAGATGGGCCGTTTAGGGGGTGAGAGGGGGGTGAAGTTGGCAGTGAATCGATCTGCCAGGATATTGGCAATATCCTTGGGATCAGTATATTTAATGCCATTCTGTTTTAGCTCAGAGCAGATCTGAGCATTGCCATTTAGATTCTTGACATAGTTATAGAATGCCTTCTGGTTGTCTTTGGAATCTTTGGCAATTTTATTTTCGTAACTAGCTTTGGAGGATTTTATGAGGGATCTCAGTTTCTTACTGAGGCTGGTAAGGGAGTTTTTTACATCCTGGGATTTTCCTCTTTTCTGCAACAGTTTCTACCTTTTGTTGTAAAGTTTGTTTATGGCAGGGGACCTCCAGATTGCCTTCCTTTTTTGGAGGAGAGCATCTTGGTTCTATTTGAGATGGCACGATTCATGCATGAGTGGATGTGCTCGTACAGTGCCTTAATGTAAGATTCAGCAGTCAAACTTTCAGTTCCAGTCTGCATGGGTGGCATGAAGTTTGTCACTTCTGACTTGAGTAGCATGAAGTTGGCTTTGGAGAAGTTTGTTATGGAGGTTTCCTTACTGGGGGGGTGGGGGTGGGATGTGGATGTTAAGGGTGATTAGCTTATGGTCAGACCTGACTAATGAGGGGGTGACCATAGGTGTGGAGCATCAATTTCCCATGTTGGTAATGACCAGGTCTAGGATATTGGAGCCCCTGATGGGATTATGGATTAGTTGATCCAGGGAGTTGGAATTTATGAATTCCAAGAACCATTGGGCAAAGGTGTTGGTACACGAATAGTTTTCCCAGTTAATGGGAGCGTAGTTAAAATCACCCAGTATTAGGGTGTTTGGTTCCATCTTAATATTTTCCAGTATGTTTAGAAAGGTGTAGTGAGAATCTTGGGGCATGGTGGGGGATCTGTAGCACGCTACAATTTGGATTGCAGTCTTACCTAGTGTTAGTTGCACCTGGAGAATTTCAGACGCATTGTGTTGGGCAACTAGCCTGGTGGTGTGAATATCCTTGGTGAATATGGATACTCCTCCACCTTTAGTGTTTTAGTCCTGGTTTGGTGGCCGAAAAGTGTGGTAAGAGTTGTAGCTTGGTATTGCAGGGATGCTCTCTGGAACCTTGAACCAGGTCTCAGTTACTGCACGGATATCGATGTTCTCCATTTTTAGGACTGCCTTGAGAGAGTGCATTTTGAGGTTTAGACTTCTAGCACTGAGTAGCATTACCTTCAGATTTTGCATGCTTGTACCTGTTATGGTGGTGGTTTTGTTCTTTGAACTTTGCCTAAAAAAGGCACTATAGGGGTGGCAAGAGCCTCAGCCAATAACCTGAATCCCAGGGGTGACAGGTGCAGACCATCTCTGGCAATGCATCGTGGTCTGTCAATCATGTCATCCCAGGCAGACAGATACTGGATCCCCTTTGAATGACACCAGAAGCTTAGCCAATTGTTAAAGTCTATCATCTTGTCCTTATATTGTGGCATCATTCTGAGCAAAGGCAGGATGCTACTCAGGGCTAGGGTCATACCTGCCTGGGCCACATGATCCGAGAGCTCTTCCATGTCTCTTTTCATGTAGTTCAGGGAGATACGTCTCAAGTCATTCACTCCAACATGGACAATGACAGAGTCATATTTATACTTGTTGTGGAGTGACTTGAGTGCAAGGGTTATGTGGTGGATCCTGGCACCCGACAGGCAGCTGACTGTAATTTTCTCCTTGTTCAACCTGGTAAGGGGGACATCATTGTGCTGGACTATAGAGTCACCTATGACTAAAGTGTTAGGTACATTGTCTTGCCTTAGGAGCTGTTGCTGGGTGGCACACTGGTGTTATGAGCTATGTGACACTTTGGTTGTGATTGGTGTTTGTTTGCATTTCAGCTTCAGAGGTCCTTGTTGCTTGGGCAGGTTGCAGTTAAGGGCCTCCGCATATGTGGATTTAGTGTTGCTATATGTGGGTGTTGGTGGTGTGGGTTTAGAAGGGTTATGTGTTGCTTGAGGTGTAGTGTGGGTGTTAACCTTCTCCTCTTGACTGTCTAGCACAATCTTGGGTGGAGAGAGCTTTGCTTCCAGTTTGGCTATGTAAGTGCATCTCTCACAGGTTGTAGTGTTGGGTGGTAGGAGGAGAGTGTTGTCTGTGTACATGAGGCAATTGCTGCATTGCCTCAGTATGCCCAGATTCCCCAGGTGGACAGGAGAAATCAACGGAAGCTGACCCTTGGACATGCCTGGTTTGGTGCTTTTTTTTTTTTTGTAAAGGACAGGAGCTGTTTTCCCTTACCTTAGCAAGGTACTTTGCAATTATAGGCTGTTTAGTGCCTATGATTAATTTCTCCTTATTAACAAGGAGAGTTGAGTGCTTGTATCAGTTTAAGGCTTCCTAGTGCTTTCCAGCAGGTATTAGAGCAAGTGCTAGTCACAGGGATGCTTAAAGGTAAGATGAAAAAAATGCACACTGCAGTGTGCACTAGAGAAGGTAGATGTGAAAGTAGGTAACTTAAGTTTTACCTGTTTAAAACGTTATTCCACTGTATTCAGCATTCATCAGACCTATCCTTGAGTACAATGCTTCCTTTGGTATGTATCTAACCAGGCACATCCAACAAAGAATATAGAGCACAGGTAACATATCCTGGGCAGACCACCTCAAAGCCCTATCCCTGTATTCTGCCTCCTACAGGCTGTTGAGGGAAAATCTATGCCTGGCATACAAGGCCTTGTTAGAGCCCACCCTGATGGATATCATGTATATACACAAAACAGATGGCACTAAAATTACCTATTCTGAAGACTTAAATCTTGCCTGTGATATAAATAGGACCTGCTGGAGAGACAGTTTTGTACCTCAGAGACTATCCCTTCTCTGAAAGCTCCCAATCCATGTGAAGCAGAATTCCTCCTTAACCCCATTCAAGTGTAACTTGGACAATTGGATGGGGAACAGGAAATTCATCCCTGGCTTGGCACTTACGTCTTTAATGGACACAGGCAGCCTGTAAATGGTTCATCTCCCAAGCCCCTGCTTTCACTTACCAAGGAACAAGAACTTGTCAGAGATTTGGAATGTATGGCTAGGCTTAAAAAGGCCCTTGTGATCGTTAGTCTAGTAAACACCTATGAACTTATGAACCTTTGACCCTAATCCAATCTGATTTTCATCTCCTTATAAAGCATGGGAATAAAGGGGAAATTCGGAATGTGACCCTGCTGGGCCTTCAGAAACACAACATTGGCAGGAAAAAGACTGAATCAAATTTACCAGTGGTGAGTAAATTACTGAAGCAAAAAGATGGTATCTAACCATGTGAGAACTCATTTTTTTCACAGCACTTGTGATAATTACCAGTGCTTCAACCAGGACACATAGAAAGTAGCAGAATCAAATATGGCGAAACATGATGCCTCAAGAGAATCAGAGAACAGTCTAGGTTATACACTGGCCCATGACAGCCAGAGGTATTTACTGAAACCACAAATTCTGATTACAGAAGTAGGTCAGAGTTCAAAAATGTTCACCCAGAAGATGTTTCGGACCAAGACAGAGTGGAAAGTTAGAAAATGGCACAAGGCAGAGAACTGTGAAATGGGAAGGAGCTGTGAGACCTTTTGTTCTGCAACTGCAGCTAAGGAGTTGTGGTTTGGGTTGTTCTGCAACTACAGCTGAGGTTAGTTTGGTTTTCAACTGTTTACAACTTTTTTTATATTTCATACTTTTCTTATTATGGAGTCTTACATATCATCTGGTTGCACAGTGATTTATACTGGTAGTCTTTGGAGATTTATTTCTGACTTTCATTTAACATGCAGTATTTAAACATATTTCAAAGAATAATACTTTATTTTGTTTTCAGTTTAGATTTGTGGATTCACGTCTGTTGGTTTCTGGCTCAAATTATGATGCTTTGCAGCTTAGTTGTACAGTGATCACATCTGAAGATATGGAAATTTAATTTCTGATAAGTGAACAGCATATAAAAATACTTAAACATACTACACTGAAGTGAATTCTGAAGTGGCCTAGATTTACTATTTTAGCTTTCATTCTTTTTACTGCAATGTCTGCACTTGAAATGCTGAGTGCCAACAAGTTGAAAAAAAGTCTGAAAACACAGGAGAAGAGTGAATTTCCAAAATTGCTCTTCTGCTTAAAGCCTCTTTTTACAGGGGTGGCCACACACACCCCTGAGGGTAAACTAAGATTTTATGAGTAGGGCACTGAAAGCATTTGCATTCCCTGATACAATGTTGTTGTTTTTCTTTCGGCTTTTCCCAGTTAGGGGTCGCCACAGCGGAACTCCTGTCCACTAATGATTGGCAGTCGATTTTTACAGTACCAGCCCGACACCCAGCCTTCAACGAAGACACGCCCATTCATGCATGTCTTTCGAACGCCACTCAACTGCATTCCCTGATACAATAATAAGCTTAATAAGGAAGTTATATGTGGGATCAGAGGCAAGAATTAAAGTGGGAGGTTTCCTCTCTGATAAATTGCGTCCAGAGTGGTAACGAGTCAGGAAAATAAACTGGTGAAACACAAAATCCAAAAGGCTCCAAAACCAGAAGAAATTCAAAGCAAAAAGTTGTGAGCAGCAACTATTTTATTTAGTAAACCAATTAAAACCAAAACAAATAAATGACATATATATTAAGCACTTTTGTCCCTCATTGGAACTTCAGCAGAATATAAAAACAGTTAAGTTAGAAAACTTTTATACATGGATCCACGAGCAATGAGCAATGACAACACTTCCTTTGGTGTTTCAAGAGAGAGTGTCTCCAACCATTCCTAGGCAAAGTAGTATCACAATGCCATCTAGGGTTCAGAAGATTTAAGTGCACTTCATTTTGACTGTGTAGTCTTGCAAGCCAACTAGAATACTGTAAACTTTTTATATCAAACAGATTATATTTTAATAGAAATAAAGAGTAGTTTCTGTGATAAATACTAACTAAAAAATAATGAAAATCACATTAAAATGAATTCTTTAGCTATGTAAACCATACTATTTTAAAACTGTATGCATAAAAATTTCTCCAAAAAACCTAATACCTAAAAATAACTCAACATTCAATGCATTCAGTGAGATGGTAATGAAAGGTATTAAAACCAATGATAACAGGCAATAGGGGCATTCAATTAAAGAGTATATAAAATGTATATCATACATCATCTCCCTGAAGGATCTTGAATGGTAGGAAATGAAATATATATTAAATATAAAGTTGACATAAATAGCTTTATTTTTTATTTAACATTAATTAACCAGAAAAGTCCGACTTGGAACAAAGACAGTTTTCAGCGGAGACCCGGGTAGAAATGCTCCAGATGCATGTCTTTGTAACATAGGAGGAAACCAGAGCACCCGGAAGAAGACTACACAAATGCAGTGAAGACACATAGACTCCACCCGGAAGGCACCCCAGCCGAGAATTAAAGCGGAGAACCTCTTGCTGTGAGGCAACAATGCTACCACTGCACCAATGTGCTGTCCATAAATTCTTAATATGTAAAAAATATTTGTTAGTGTGTTGTGCATTTCAAATATAAAAAGGGTGCTTAAAGTGCAAACTCGTAGTGAAGGAGCCAGCGGTATTATTGTACCATACGCCCCTACCTCTGTTTCATTACCTAGTCAATGCTTTAAATTTCAAAAGGGGTGCAATGGAAAAAGACTCATAAGTCCAGCCAGCCATGGGCATTCAAAGTCAATTGCCAATATAATTCCCTTATCTCCAATAACTGTACCCATTGACCTCCCCTCATTCCCTCCTTTAATCCTTCTATAACTATGAACCTAAATGTGTGACTTTCATTGTCTAAAACATGTCTTGCCAAGGCAGTATTGGGGTTCCTTTTGTTAATGTTATACTGGTGTTCATAAATTCTTTCCTTTAACCTATGCTCACTTTTACCTATGTAAAAACATCAGCACTGTAGAATTACAGTCAAAATTTGACCTAACTTTGAATTCATTGCCTTTAATAAGAAAGTTGTCACACATTAGAATGAATTTACATTGGGAATTGAACCCACATTTCTTCATACAACATACCTGGTACATATTTTCTTTAGATGTGTGTTCCAACATTTCCTTCAGGTTCCTATCTCTTCTAAATGTAAAACCAGGTTTGTGCCCTAACTTCTCTCTCAAAGTGGGATTTTCACAAATAATTGCTCAGTTTTTTCAATAACCTGTTTAAGTGAACTGAGATCTATATTAAAGATAGTTATGAAATTCACAAAACAATAAGGTCTAATCAAATCCCCAGTTGCATCCCCCTCCACTTCAGCCCCTTTATTTTGTATTCCAAAATTTGTTGGCCCTCCTAAGATTGGTTTATACCATCTGTTATTTCTTTTTCTCATAACCTCCAAGCAGTCCATTGGTAATTTGTTGATTTACATCTCCTGGTTTCTTGCTCAAATTATGATGCTTTGCAGCTTAGTTGTACAGTGATCACATCTGAAGATATGGAAATTTCATTTCTGATAAGTGAACAGCATATAAAAATACTTAAACATGCTACGCTGAAGTGAATTCTGAAGTGGCCTACATCTACTATTTTAGCTTTCATTCTTTTCACTGAAATGTCTGCACTTGAAATTCTGAGTGCCAACAAGCTGAAATAAATGACTGAAAACACGGGAGAACAGTGAATTTTGAAAATCGCTCCTCTGCTTAAAGCCTCTTTTTGCAGGGGTGGCAAGCCCTCCCCACCCCCCACCCCCTGTAGGTAAGATGAGATTTTATGAGTAGGACACTGAAAGTATTTGCATTGCCTGATACTATAATAAGCATAATTACAATTTTATATGAGGGGTTAGAGGCAAGAATTAATGTGGGAGGGTTCCTCTCTGATAAACTGTGTCCAGAGTGCCAATGAGCCAGGAAAAAAAAGACCAAAAACACAGGAGAAGAGCAAATTTAAAAAAAATTGTTCTTCTCCTTAAAACCTCTTTGCAGTAGAAGCAAAACCGCCCCTGCACCTCCCACACCCTCTAACATATATATATATATATATATATATATATATATATATATATACCAACTTGGAGATTGACATATTTCAGAGAAAAGGGAATATTCCAAGAAATGGCATCTCACACTTAGTATATGTAAGTCAAATCTTTTGGCCATTTAGTCTACACATTACGGGACTTGCTTTAGTGGGTCCCAACATTTCAAATGGTTACCATATTGAACTGTGTGAAAAACTAGTACTGCTTGAGCATTGAAGTTGCTGGCTGAGACCTCTTAAGATCAGGATAAAGAACTGATAGTTATGTAAAGTGCCTGCATCAATTAGCACTGGCTACATAGGATGGGAATACAGTACATAAGCTATAACCTATTAGCTACCAATAGAAGTAGATGTACAGAACAGGTACAAAAGATGAGCTCTAATCCTACTTTAGCTTGGCCAAACAGCCTGTTGCAGGCTTGAGTGAACTGACAATTAACTATCTGTTAAAGCATATATAAATAATGCATGTTATGTACGCCGGAGTTTGATCTGATAAAACTCTGTTAAGGGCGAAAGCGCTCATGTATTTAATATCTTTTATTTTTTAATGAGGAAATATTGATTTCTAAACAAATTCTAAGTGCTTGATTATTGCAAAGTCTCTCCTGAGATTGGTTATAGTTTGTGGTTCTTTTCTCCTGATTTGAAGGATTCGTAGCCACTTAAATGCTCAAAAGATACCAGCTTTTCCTGTTGTTTAATGTTTTAACTTAAGGGTGGGAGGCATCTTACCCAATAAGGCTAGAGATTTATTGCACCTCACCACAAGGATCTCTAATGTGTGTGTGTGTGTGTGTGTGTGTGTGTGTGTGTGTGTGTGTGTGTGTGTGTGTGTGTGTGTGTATATATATATATATATATATATATATATATATATATATATATATATATATATATATATATATATATATATATATATATGTATGGGTCTACCTGACAATACCGACACACCACAACACCGACAACGAAATCACCAACACCACATAACCGACAGTTCACAAACACGAAACCTCACATGCCCGACACACCATAATACCGACAATCAACAAACAAAACAAATCCCCTGTCCAAAAAACACACACACAACACAAGCACACCAAAATCCTTACAAACCCACACTAAACCTCACATACACAACTATCTACAACCTTAACCCAAACCCTAACCCTAAGGTCAGTCACTATCGCACACTCACCTAACCCATGCCCTAACCCTAACTCAACCTGCCCCTAACCCAAAGACTATCACTATCGCACACTTACCTAACCCGCGCCCTAACCCTAACTCACTTAACCCACCCCTAACCCAAAGACTGTCACTATCGCACACTCACCTAACCCGCGCCCTAACCCTAACTCAGTTAACCCGCCCCTAACCCAAAGACTATCACTACCACACACTTACCTAACCCGCATCCTAACCCTAACTCACTTAACCCACCCCTATCCCTACAGACCGTCAATATCGCACACTTACCTTACTCGCACCCTAACATCCATCACTACCGCATACTTACACACCCTTTTCCCATGTCGGTGTTCTCAGCGTCGGGGTTTTCATCCATCGGTCTTCTCAGTTTTCGATCTTCTGGCATCGGTGTTCTCATTGTCGGCGTTCTAAGCTGTCGACGTTGTCAGGTAGACCCATATACATATATATATATATATATATATATATATATATATATATATATATATAAATATATATATCCACCACACTCTTCTAACTATATATGCTAACTCCAGGATCACAGTACAGTGGGGAAAAGGGCATCTACATTTTATTTGTGCAACAGTACTTACATTCAGTAAACTGTGATTCAGTGAAATGAGTGATTTGAGCTTTCAGCAATTTTTTTGAGGATGAAATGAAATTCAGTGAAATGAGTTTTCAGTGAATCAAAGTAGACCCATATATATATATATATATATATATATATATATATAGTGTTAAAACAAATCATTTACATATTTACACTGCTGTTGTTGGGTGCAGTCCTACTGAACTGCACATAACCAAGATGAAGTAACCAAAAAAGACAAAAGTATTGTATCCGAACATGTTTATTTATTTACTTATTTTACATTTGTTAACCGGGTTAGTCTGACTGAGCTTTTGGCTCATTTTCAGCAGAGACCCAGGGAGAAAAGCTCCCCAGGGAATACAGTTTTAAAAACAAAGTATTCACAATCAGCAGAAGAATATAAGACTTGTTACAATATCATTTTAACTGCTTTGTACAAAATAAATTGTCAGGAAAAGATTATGAAACCAGTTACATATCCCTTTAAATGAGTAGTACCTAGTTGTGTTAGGGTTTAGAAAAAAGAATATTCAGATAGCTAGAAGAAGATATAAGGGAAATAGAGTAGAGGTGAACTTTTAGACAGAATAGATAAAGTAGGTTATTTTGGAGCTGAATGATTCAAGATTGGTTAGAGAGGGAGGAAGGGAAGTAGTGGGAGGGTATTAAATATCAAGTGTAAAGAAGGCAGGAAGAGGTAGGAGTACAAGGTTAGATATACATTTAGGGTGAGGTGGTGAAATTGGTGGAAGGATAGTGGTTTCAGGGTGGATGACTGCAGTGGCAAGATCATTTTTTTGAGATATTTTCTTATGGCTAATTTGAAACTCTTGCTAGGGTGAAGGGACTATACTTCCAAGGGGAGTTGGTTCCAGGATGTAGCTGGGTCATAGTTATAGAGAAGACATCTGATTTTGGTTTTGGGTTTGTAGATGTGTAATAATTCTTGGTCTGAGCTGCATAGAGTCCTAGCAGGGGAATATTTAGATATGATGAAAGAGAGGCTGGGGCAGAAGGAGGCCAGATAGAGGATGGCATGAATGATTTGTAGTTGATAAAGTTGGAGCAGATGAGGGAATTCTAGCCAGTCTAGTTGCTGAAGTGCTAAGCAGTGGTGTGACTTGTAGGTTTGGTTCGCTGCAAATCTGGCAACCTTCTTGTAGGTACTTTCAAGTTTGGAAATGAGTGTAGAGTTTAGGTTTGTGAATATGTGACAGCTGCATAGGAGTGTTGGAAGTAGTAAAGCATGAGAGAGAGTTTTTTGGGCTGTGTTGGTTAAGTATTTCTTGTTGCGGAAAAGATGTCCAAATTTCTGATGAGTTTTTTTTGATGGAGTTAGTAATATGTAGATCAAACTTAAGCTGATCATCTATTGTGACACCTAGCAATTTAGCACTAGGTCCAGCTGAGATGCTGGTGTTGTTGCTAGATAAAATGGTAAATGTACTTTTGAGTGTAGTGAGGTTTTTAGGGAGGAAGAGTAGGAGCTTAGTTTTCTTTGGATTAAGTATTAGTTTGTTATCACTAAGCTATATCTCAATGGTGTGGAAAGATGCCTGGGTAGTTGAGTGGAGGTCAGTTGGGTTGTCAGCAATGGTTATAACAGTAGATTCATCAGCATATTGCACAAGTGATGACTGGGGACAAGAGGAGCAGAGTAAGTTGGTGAAAATATTAAAGAGCAGTGGTCTGAGAATGGACCCCTGGGGGACATCCATTTGTACAGTGAGAGGTGGAGATAGTGCAGAGAGCCATTTAACTGATTGCTGGTGGGTAGAGAGATAGCTGGAGAACCAGGAGATAGTAGAGTGAGAGAAATTTAAGTTTTACTTTTACTTCTAAGTTATACCTCCTTGGTTATATGCATTTCAGTAGAAGTGTCCTTGAGAATGAAAATATAATTCCATAGATATGTGTGTATGTGTGTGTGTGTGTGTGTGTGTGTGTGTGTGTGTGTGTGTGTGTGTGTGTGTGTGTGTGTGTGTGTGTGTGTGTGTGCATGTGTGTGTGTGAGAGAGAGAGAGCTGGCTATATACCATCAAAGACACAGACATATATATTTATCTTTCTCTGTATACATATATATATATATATATATATATATATATATATATATATAATATATATATATGTGTGTGTGTGTGTGTGTGCGCGTGCGTGCATGCGTGCGCATGTTATTAACTGTCAGTGTGTTTAGAAATATTGATGCAGATTATATAAATTCCTTCATGCCATTGATACAGTTAAACAAAGGAAAAGTACCCAGGCTAAAACTATGCTGATCTCAAAAGGAAATCAAATTACAATTGGTAAAACTGAAAAAAAAAGAAAAAAAAAGAAGAAAACAAACGATAACTTGTAGGTACTGCTTGTCTGCAAAGCCATACTGCTAGGGAAGTTTTTTTTAGTAAATAATTTGTAGGACTAGGGTTATGGAGAGGGGTGGTGTTAGGGTTAATACACAAGAATAAGTGTGGCAGGGGGAGTGTGATGAGCTGTGAAATGTTTCAAACATTTATGGCTGCAAAGCTGAGATGTTAAAAATAAGAAGTATAGCAACTGGGTTAGAAAGCTTAATCAAATGTAGGGGGATGCCAGAGTATTGTATGTACATGACATGCCTCTGCATTAGCACTGCCATCACTTGTTAGGTTAATAAAAACTTCTAGGCCGCAAAATACTGCAATCAAGTTAACAGGAACCTATTAAAGAATAATAAGCAGCACTCAGGCCTCAAGCCATACTCCCTCTCCTAAAAAGAGGTGCAACACTCACTCAAGCCGAAAACATCTTTTTTTGTATACTTCTAGTTCACAGCCATATCACCTTATGGTATCCAGAACTTTTTTGGGTCTGGCTTCTTTAACTAAGTTACTTAACAGCTAATAATCGGAAACAAACTAAATAATTCAACAAACTAATAAAAAATAAAACATAGGAAGTATTAGAAAGTACAAAGAGTTATTAATAAAATGACACTGAGATTGTTAGTCTAGGATGCTCTGCAGTGGAAAAATTAATCTTTGCTTGCCACTTATTCATATTTAAAGATTCATATTAATATTTTTATAACTGATAGACCTACATGTTATTGAGGTGTATGGTTTGAAACACTGATGTGAGAGACATGACAATTCACTGAAAATGCTGGTTTACATCACACTATACTGGAAAATCTGCTAGTTGTTTGTTAGTAATTATGAAAATAAGTAATATTTCCATATGTAGTTAATACTTCAAAACCAAGTGACTTACAAACTGTTGCATGACATTAAGTGAAACCTTAGATGTTGTTGAAGAAAACTGTCTTTGATATTCCACTGTATGTTGCACATGTTGAGAGATATCCAGTATTATTATTTGGGTGGCACAGTGGTGCAGTGGTTAAAGTTGTCACCTCCCACCAACAGGCTGTCTGGTTTTATTCTTGGCTGGGGTGCCTTCTGTGCAGAGTCTGCACATCATCCCTGTGTTTGTGTGGGTCCCCCCCCCCCCACATTACAAAGACATGCGTCTAAAGCATTTCTCCTCGGGCCACTGCTGAAAATAGGCTCTGTCCTAGTTGGACTTTCCTGGTCAACAAATATTAATTAAAAAATTATTTGTTTTGCTACTTATACAATTAAGCATATGTTTTCATGTTTTTGTAAGTATCTCAATAAACACGCAGTTTTATAGGAATTTCTTGTCATGTGCAAACCTTATATCTGGTTAATACAAATGTTCTAACAATATATGTCCAGGTTGTACAGTTTTCAAGAGATGAAAAATTTTGAAAAATTACAAAAAATATAATTTGTGGGTTATATGTATTTTAATAAATTACAGTATTTAAGGAAAGTACTGTGGATGCACTACTATCACTGTAAAGAGTACTTATTAATGATAACATTGCTATTTGTATAGTTGTAATAGCTTTTATTGTACATAATATTTACATTTGTTTATCTCATGCTTTTTAAGCATATTTTTTTAGGGGGGATGCTCCAGAATGCAAAACATGTGTAGAGTGCTCAAGGTGTGACATTTCACACCACACAGGTGTTAATGAGTTAACCACTGACCATGTTCGAAAGGTAAATTAAGCAGGAACTGGGACTTGTGCATAATCTGTCAGCCATGATCCACGTCTTGCAGTAGGCACAATGGACAAACAGATTAGATTGCAATTGTTATGATTAAAATGGGGTACATTTCCTATTATTAGATTACATGAGTTAAGGACATGTCGCAGAATATGGGTATCTGAAATGCAAAATACGACTAAAACACCTGCCAAAAAATTACTTGCTTGAAAAATAATTCTCCACCATAGGTAAAAATGTTTTCCTTATAAGTCATTGAAATTCAGTATTCCGATGCTATTTTCCTTTCCCATTTTGACAATGTTACTATTCCCAACTATGATTCCAGTACATAGGATGTTATCCACAGTTAGCTGTAGCTGTGGCATGTATTCAACTTTTAAAAGCCAAAGGTGGACTTAAAATATAGTGGGGGAGAGCACATAAGATTTTGTTGTAACCCTAAAAGAGAGGAGAACTGGCATTATGTGGCTTAACTGCATGTTACATTGACTGCCCTTCCAGGGCAGTTCTCATATCCTCACTGTCATGCAAACACAGTATACTTAAGTAAGAGAGTATGGAGGGAAAAGCATCCACCTCACACACACATTGGGCGTATAGCAACAGCATAATATTTAAGGGAGTAAAGAATGACTGTACATGCTCTGCATCTTTCCAGCATGTTGTCAGCTGACTTTACCAGGTGACTACATTGCATCCAGGTTCCTGATGGTGTAGCCCATAGATGAATCAGTGCATTTGGAAATGTGTAAGCCAGTAATACCAGCAACAAGCAGCTTGCTTGGTGAATTGTCTTTCTTCCAGAGCACATACAAGAAATATAATTATTTAATTAGAGTCTTTTAGTCAGACATGCCTTAAATACTCCCATTCAGTCATTATTTATTCATTCTTCAATACCCACTTTATGTAATTCAGGTTTTCTTAGGAGACAGAGCCTATCCCAGCACTCTGTGGGCTAAAGGCAGAGAAACTAATCCTGCATAGGACACCAGTCTTTTGCAGGACTGACACATTCCTTCGTTTGCACATGGCAAGCACACCTATGTGCAAACTGGAGGATCATCAATATGCACATGACAATCTTTGGCATGTAGAAGGAAACTGGGGAACATGACGAATCCCATCCAGAAACAGGAAAGGCATCCACAAATGACACCCCAGTCAAGAACAGCATTGGAGAATAAAGCACTGCAATGCAGCCATACTACTGCTGTTTCACTGAGCCACCTCATTCAGATATAGCATATGTTTAGGTACACTGGTTCTGTTACCTTTAGCTGAAGATGCCGATGCCATTTTCCCATTATGTACTGGATGCCAGTGAGGATTGATCAGGAATATCATGTTTAGTTCTGAAGACAATTTGTAGCTAGGGACATCATACTGCTTGAAAGTGTGAGAGACTTACTGCAATGATGAGAGGAATGGGTTTAACAGATGTTGTGTAAGAGACTTACTGCAATGATGAGAGGAATGGGTTTAACAGATGTTGTGTGAGAGACTTACTGCAATGATGAGAGGAATGGGTTTAACAGATGTTGTGTGAGAGACTTACTGCAATGATGAGAGGAATGGGTTTAACAGATGTTGTGTGAGAGACTTACTGCAATGATGAGAGGAATGGGTTTAACAGATGTTGTGTGAGAGACTTACTGCAATGATGAGAGGAATGGGTTTAACAGATGTTGTGTAAGAGACTTACTGCAATGATGAGAGGAATGGGTTTAACAGATGTTGAGACTTACTGCAATGATGAGAGGAATGGGTTTAACAGATGTTGTGTGAGAGACTTACTGCAATGATGAGAGGAATGGGTTTAACAGATGTTGTGTAAGAGACTTACTGCAGTGATGAGAGGAACGGGTTTAACAGATGTTGTGTGAGAGACTTAGTGCAGTGATGAGAGGAATGGGTTTAACAGATGTTGTGTAAGAGACTTACTGCAATGATGAGAGGAATGGGTTTAACAGATGTTGTGTGAGAGACTTACTGCAATGATGAGAGGAATGGGTTTAACAGATGTTGTGTGAGAGACTTACTGCAATGATGAGAGGAATGGGTTTAACAGATGTTGTGTGAGAGACTTACTGCAATGATGAGAGGAATGGGTTTAACAGATGTTGATTAGAACTTCAGAGTACAGAGAAGGTACTTGCAGGGACAGAGGGTGGCTCTGATTTTGGGAGATGGGGACAGATACACCTGACTGGCTAGGAAGCAGTTCAGTGGGGTAGAAATAAAGGACAGCCAGGAGAAATTGGGTCTCATCAGCACGCAATGGGGAGAGTTAAGGCAGACTTCAGGAAAACTAAAGGATCTTCATAGGTTCATAGGTAGATACTAGGTTATTGGCCCTAGTGCCTATATAAGCCTAGTCAAAAATGCACCCTGGCTTTCGCCACCCAAAAAAATTATTTTCCTGTGCCCCTGTCGAGCAGAGCCACAGAAGTAATCCCCAGGGTGAATTTCCTTTTCTCCCATTCAGTCAAGATTTTTCTTGAAGAGTGCTAATGAGGAGCTTTGTTTGATATAGATAGGTAGTTTGTCCCAGAGTATGGGAAGTCTCTGGGACAGGACTTTATCCCTCCAGCATGTTTTGTTTATTGTGGTGACAAGGTTTAGGTCCCTACAGCGTGTAGCTCAGAGGGATTGGGATTTCTTTAAGTGGAGCATGTCCAACAGCTCTGAGTTTGACTTAGCTTTGTATGTTAGGCAGAGATCACCTCTGAGTAGGCGATATGTGACAGAGTAAAGCTGGAGTTTTTGAGATGGTCAGTGTAGGGCTATTTATGTTCCATGTTTAGCGTACTACAGTACAGACTATGAAGCAGGGCATAAATCAAGAAGAACATGAGAGCAATTTTTAAAGCAAAAAAAATCCAAAACTCAGCTATGTAAAACAAGTGATTATAGAAATGAATCCACAGTCTGCTATGTAATTAATAATGCTGTCCATACTGGCATTTTTACCTGTTGAACTGTATGCTAATATCACTCCCCCATAATAAAAAACAATATAAGAAACTGTATCCCTAATAAAAACAAACACATTTTGTATATCCCTCTCTTGCATGTTCCAAGTATTGTCATTGATGGGATACCATAGACACTTTTGTTCTGATCTGATTTTGGTCCAGATGTTGTTGGATGCTGACTAAATCACCCCCAATGTCTGACTACTACAAAAATCTAAATGACATGCTCAAGCTCACACCATATTAAAGTGAGGATGGATGAATGAAATTCAGAGTGCAACCACCAGCTTCATAGCTCAACACCTGACTCATTATAATGTACTGATTCAGTTTTATTAGCTATTTACTTACCTGTTAAGGGTAAGGAAGTTGCTCAAAACACAAGGGGGTTCAAGATACAGATATTCCATTTCAGGAATAGAGACATAACAAAGACAAAAGTAATCCACAATGTGATGATAAACCTGTACTGTCTGTGCTCCTGTAGGAATTATATACAGATAGCAGGACTGGGGAATAGCATACACTTTGCAACAAGCCTGGGAGTTCCAGTCCTCATGTGTCACAATCGGTGTCTACATTATAGTACATCACAGCTCTCTGTTTCTAACCTGCTTGCATGCCCCTCTAGGTTCTTCTACACTTTAGTTCTTTCCCTGTGCTTCATTCATTATCAATAGTTTTGGCACAAATGGCAATGTTCTGAATCTAATGGTTTTCTTTTTCTATTATTTTTAGGGATTGTTGGAGGCTGGAAGGACAGCTTTAGTCCAAGCCAGAATGAAGCCTTTGATAAAGACTACATGAGAAAGATGGCCAAATCTTACCTTATGTTCAAATGGGAGCTCTAACTCATGCAAATGCACCAATATTTTCATGAAAGTAATACTTCGTAAGCTAAATGTATTCCTGCATGGCTGCAAGAAAAGAAAAAAAAAAACAAAGAAGCTTTGTCCACACTTAAGTATACATGGAAATTATTCTACTTTTTAACTAGCACTACTATAGGTATTAAAGCTGTTGATGAGATTATAGATATTTTTGGTGGAGGGGAGACAGAAATATGGTGATGTCTGCAGCGGCCCTTATTAGGGCAACACAAATGTGCTGATTTTAAATGTTAAATTCTGATTTATTAAGTTACCATTTAAGTTGTGGATAGACACTCGACCAAAACTGCTCTAGCAATATTAATCTGTTATCTTAGGACTGTTTCCATTTTTAATATATATAAAGATTGCTCATGACATTTGTATGCATTTTATAAAATTATTTTTGACATCCTCTGAGAACCTTGTTCAAATGTCATGTTAATTACAAGTAGTCCGTTTCATTTTTTTGGTCTTTCTAAGAACCCAGAACTTGATTTTAAACTAAATTCATGTAAACATATTTTATTATCTGGAGAAATAAGCCAAAATGTGAAATTCTCTTTTAATAACAAGATTTCCACATCAAACAGAAAGCGCTTTCATCCACACTGGACTTTTTCATACTGAATAATGTGACTAAAAACTTCCATGCTTTTAATAGCAAATCAAAACACATGACTACATAATACCTTTTTCTTTTTAGGAAGGCTACAAAATCCACTCTATCATTCAACCCAGGTAGATAGCAGGCATTCAGGCTAACCTGCCACTCATATTCTTTCCACCCAAGTTCTTCTTCTGCATTAAACTTACATTCTACATTTGACACTTCATCTAAAACACAAAATTTAAAATCTATTTTACATGCACTATTTTTATAATGTTTACCTAATGTATTTCTCTCATCCTGAATGCTGGCAGCATACTTATGCTCATATATCCATCGATTTAATTTCCCCTGTGGTAAGTCCCACATAGAATGCTTTGAATGACAAACATATTGCTAAATAGACTATAAATCTTGATTTACAAGTGTACCTTCCTTTCAACTGAATGTGATAGCCTCCAATCATAATTTCTTCCTGTGTCAGTCATTAAAAAATACATAAATTACAACTCAAGTATTTGTACATTCTAGTGTTAGCACACTTTTTCAGAGGGGGATTTAATTTAGCTTGAAAAAGATTTTTAAAACTTTTCCCCTTCTTTTGTACAAAAAAACGATGCTTCTCCTACTATTTTTGTAACTTCAGAATTATACTTAAAAAGCTTCCAGTTATTTGTAATGATATTTTTGATGGATTGAGTGTCTAAACTGTTCTCTGTCTGCATAGACACTATACAATCTACTTGTTCCTGATACTTCAAGCGTAACAAGATAATCTTTTTCTTCTACCTTTATATTTCTAATTTTGTCTTTGAAATCAAAAGAATCTTTAATATATGAAGATTTTTTTTCTACTACCTGTTGTAAATCCTTATCTACAAAAAATGGCCATGGCCTCAGTTTTGCTTCTATTACTTGTAACTATTGACCGCATTGGTGAGTCATTTAAATCTTTGTGTATTTTGGGCAACCCGAATTTGCGACATATTCTGGGTGCCTCAACAGACAAAAAACACCTGATTTGGTCAGTAAATTACCCAGCTAGAAACCATTCTTCAACCTATCAATAAAAGCATAAACTTTTTTAACTTCACTAATCATGACCACTTTATAAAAAGTTGGATCTGTTAGCATTTCTTCCATTTTATGTACATAAATCCTTCTCTCTAAAATCACTAAATCATTTCCCTTAGCTGCTTTTGTTACTAAGATATCAACATTGTTAAGTAACTCGTTGAGTAACTTGTTTTGAGTCAGACTTAGATTATAATATTTGAACTCAGGTTGTCTATTAAGCAATTCTATTATTTGTTGCTCACATAACATGAGAAAAAGCTCCAACTCCTTTTTTAAAGGTGGATTATAAATACTTGGTTTACAAAAAACTTTGGAACTCATTGAAATATTAGGAAACAGAAATCTGAAATTCAGTTTTCTAACATAATCTCTTAAGGCATTAATTGTATTGCACTTCTCAGCCCTTCTTGAGTGCACAAAGTTCCAACCTTTCTTTAAGACATGATATAGTTCATCGCTAATCAATAAACTTAACAAATTCACAATAACAAAAGCAGCATCAACAGTACCTGTTTTAATTAACATTGTACATACTTCTTCTTCCCATTTTTCTTCTGATAATTGTTTTTGTGAGGCATAGATGCTACCTCTGCCCAAGTCCTGCTTTGTTTCCCATTCCGCTGATAAACTCTCACTAGTTGAATAGCTTAAAAGATTATGTTAGAAAACTGAATTTCAGATTTCTGTTTCCTAATATTTCAGTGAGTTCCAAAGATTTTTGTAAACCAAGTATTTATAATCCGCCTTTAAAAAAGGAGTTAGAGCTTTTTCTCATGTTATGTGGGCAACAAATAATAGAATTGCTTGATAGAAAACCTGAGTTCAAATATTATAATCTAAGTCTGACTCAAAACAAGTTACTCAATGAGTTAGTTAACAATGTTGATATCTTAGTAACAAATGCAGATGAAGGAAATGCTTTAGTGGTTTTAGAGAGAAAGATTTATGTACGTAAAATGGAAGAAATGCTAACAGATCCAACTTTTTATAAAGTGGTCATGTTTAGTGAAGTTAAAAAAGTTTATGCTTTTATTGATAGTCAGATCGAAGAAAGGTTTTCTAGCTGGGCATATTACTGACCAAATTAGGCATTTTTTGTCTGTTGAGGCACCCAGAATAAGTCGTATATTCGGTTTACCCAAAATACACAGAGATTTAAATGACCCACCAATGCGGCCAACAGTTGCAAGTAATGGAAGCTAAACTGAAGCCATGCCATTTTTGTAGATAAGCATTTACAACAGGTAATAGAAGAAAGTATTTCATAGATTAAAGATTCTTTTGATTTCAAAGACAAAATTAGAAATATAAAGGTAGAAGAAAAAGATTATCTTGTTACGCTTGATGTAAAGTAATTGCATATGGTCATACCTAATACTGAAGGCATGGAAATGGTGAGATTTGAATTAATTAGATCAAAAAAATTTACATCTGGCATGGTGAACCTATTAATGGAGATGTTAGATCTCATTTTAAGTTACAACTATTTTGAATATAATGACAG